>NC_054481.1:136238004-136413004 GCF_017639515.1 Carcharodon carcharias
CTTGCAGCTACACCTCACCTAATCTGTTCACTTCTGCTGGAATGAGCCCCAAGTTCTCAAATCCCTCTCTAATAGTAGGAACTCCACATTACTGTTCATAGCCGAATGAATCTGCTGACAGTCTTTCCACTGCTTTTACTTGCTTCTGATAATGGATTGCGTAAACGTCCCACAATGGACAAATGTTCTGCTCCTGTGCTCTGTGTGGAACGTGACTACCCCAGGGAACCATCAGCAAATTCAACTCATTCAGTCTCTACTTGGTCATCCATTAATTTTATTGGATGGATTTCTGATCCATTTTGATTACAGATTGATAGTTTTTAGTTTGAATTTTCCTTTACTTAAACATTGAGAATCTGGAATCATTGTCTTTTATTCCTGTCACCATCTCCACCTCATCGCCACTTCATTTCATCTCCAACTTTGGCCACTATCTGTGGCTGACTCTGACTGTTCACAACTTAT
The DNA here is from genome assembly GCF_017639515.1 of Carcharodon carcharias. Lineage (NCBI taxonomy): Eukaryota > Metazoa > Chordata > Chondrichthyes > Lamniformes > Lamnidae > Carcharodon > Carcharodon carcharias. The sequence goes on from NC_054481.1 coordinate 136,238,473, forward strand.
CCCCTCATATTTACTCTCAAACTGAGCTTTGGGGTCCTTATCACTTCCATTACAAATAAAACAAGCTTCCAGTTAAATAAAATGTCTGCTCTCCTGACTCAGCTTACTGACTGCTGAAATCCTCATCTGTGCCTTTGTCATCTTTTAGACTCAGTCATTTAAATGATTATCTGGATGGTCTCCTTTGCTCTTCCCGACATACATTTTAGCGCATCCAAAACTCTGATCCTGTATATCCTGTCCCAGTCTCCCAGGCCATTCTGAGCTTTCACTTGTGTACTCGTTCACCCAGTGGCTCCTGGTCCTTCAATGTCTGCAATTTAACATTTCCATCTTTCTATTTAAATTCCTTCATGGCCTGGCAACCACTCCACATCACCCACCCCAACCCCCACCACACTCCCCAAACCAACTTTTCTGCAGCCCTATAACAGTCCTTTGACTCTGGGCTCTTGTACTTCCCTCACTGCAGCAGTGGTATCAGAGCATCCAGTTGTTGAAGGCCCACACAGCCTTGATTTCGCGAGTTAGACACATCGGGCCTCATCTCCTCTGTAAGGTTTAGCACTTTCATTTAGTTTTTGCTCACCTGAGTAATATCTGCTGATAACTGCTCTAACTACATAAATGCAGTGATTACGAGAGCAGGCCAGAGGCTGGATATTCTGTAACTGGCGGCTAATCTGACTTCCCAAAGCCTCTCCATGGCATTGCCCAGTGAATGATGGAATATTCTCTAGTTGTCTGGAAGCTTTCAGCAACAATACTGAAGAAAATCTACATCATTCAGGAGAAAGCAAGTCCACTTCATCAGCAGCTTATCTACCAGTTTAAACATCCACTCTCTCCACCACAGGTACACCATGTCTACAGTGTGTGCGATCTGCAAAATACACTGCTGCAATATATCACAGGTTCTTTGACTGATATATTTTGCTTTCTCTTTAGTTTTTCGTTCCCGGGACAGTGGCATCACAAGACCAACATCTATTGCCCACTTGTCCATCTCTAGATTCTCTTGTGAAGGTGATGCTGAAACACCTCTTACGCTGCTAGATTTTGAATAATGAAAGTACCCCCAGAGTGCTGATAGTCAGTTCCAGGATTTTAACAAAGCGATGATAAAGGAATGGTGATCCATTACCAAGTCAGGATGGTTTGAGAGTTGGATATGTTGATGTACCCATGCATCCTAATATACTGTTAATCCTCAAACACACCTGGCAGGACCCTGATACATTGTTAAACATCAAACAAAACAGGCAGGACCCTGATACATTGTTAAACATCAAACACAACAGGCAGGACCCTGATACATTGTTAAACATCAAACACAACAGGCAGGATCGTGACACACTGTGAAACCCCATACACACCTGGCAGGATCCTGACACACTGTGAAACCCCGTACACACCTGGCAGGATCCTGATAAACTGTGAAACCCCGTACACACCTGGCAGGATCCTGATAAACTGTGAAACCCCATACACACCTGGCAGGATCCTGATAAACTGTGAAACCCCGTACACACCTGGCAGGATCCTGATAAACTGTGAAACCCCGTACACACCTGGCAGGATCCTGATACACTGTGAAACCCCGTACACATCAGGCAGGATCCTGACACACTGTGAAACCCCGTACACACCTGGCAGGATCCTGATACACTGTGAAATCCCGTACACACCTGGCAGGATCCTGATAAACTGTGAAACCCCGTACACACCTGGCAGGATCCTGATAAACTGTGAAACCCCGTACACACCTGGCAGGATCCTGACACACTGTGAAACCCCGTATACACCTGGCAGGATCCTGATAAACTGTGAAACCCCGTACACACCTGGCAGGATCCTGATACACTGTGAAACCCCGTACACACCTGGCAGGATCCTGATAAACTGTGAAACCCCGTACACACCTGGCAGGATCCTGATACACTGTGAAACCCCGTACACACCTGGCAGGATCCTGATACACAGTGAAACCCCGTACACACCTGGCAGGATCCTGATACACAGTGAAACCCCGTATACACCTGGCAGGATCCTGATAAACTGTGAAACCCCGCACACACCTGGCAGGATCCTGATACACTGTGAAACCCCGTACACACCTGGCAGGATCCTGATAAACTGTGAAACCCCGTACACACCTGGCAGGATCCTGATAAACTGTGAAACCCCGTACACACCTGGCAGGATCCTGATAAACTGTGAAACCCAGTACACACCTGGCAGGATCCTGATACACTGTGAAACCCCGTACACACCTGGCAGGATCCTGATACACAGTGAAACCCCGTATACACCTGGCAGGATCCTGATAAACTGTGAAACCCCGCACACACCTGGCAGGATCCTGATACACTGTGAAACCCCGTACACACCTGGCAGGATCCTGATAAACTGTGAAACCCCGTACACACCTGGCAGGATCCTGATAAACTGTGAAACCCCGTACACACCTGGCAGGATCCTGATAAACTGTGAAACCCAGTACACACCTGGCTGGAGCCTGATACACTGTGAAACCCCGTACACACCTGGCAGGAGCCTGATACACTGTGAAACCCTGTACACACCTGGCAGGATCCTGATAAACTGTGAAACCCCGTACACACCTGGCAGGAGCCTGATACACTGTGAAACCCCGTACACACCTGGCAGGAGCCTGATACACTGTGAAACCCCGCACACACCTGGCAGGATCCTGATAAATTGTGAAACCCCGTACACACCTGGCAGGATCCTGATAAACTGTGAAACCCCGTACACACCTGGCAGGATCCTGATAAACCGTGAAACCCCGTACACACCTGGCAGGAGCCTGATAAACCGTGAAACCCCGTACACACCTGGCAGGAGCCTGATACACTGTGAAACCCCGTACACACCTGGCAGGAGCCTGATAAACCGTGAAACCCCGTACACACCTGGCAGGAGCCTGATACACTGTGAAACCCCGTACACACCTGGCAGGAGCCTGATACACTGTGAAACCCTGTACACACCTGGCAGGAGCCTGATACACTGTGAAACCCCATAAACACCTGGCAGGATCCTGATACACATTGAAACCCCGTACACACCTGGCAGGATCCTGATACACAGTGAAACCCCGTACACACCTGGCAGGATCCTGATAAACTGTGAAACCCCGCACACACCTGGCAGGATCCTGATACACAGTGAAACCCCGTACACACCTGGCAGGACCCTGACACACTGTGAAACCCCAGACACACTTGGAAGGACCCTGATATGCTGTGAAAACCCATACACACCTGGCATGATCTTGAGACACTGTGAAACCCCGCACACAGCTGGCAGGATCCTGATACACTATGAAACCTCATACATACCAGGAAGGATCCTGATAACCTTTGAAACCCCAGACACACCTGGCAGGATCCTAATATATTCCTTAACCTCAAACACACCTGGCAGGATCCTGAAATACTGTGAAACCCCGTATACAGCAGGCTGGATCCTGTTACGCTGTGAAACCCCAGACACACCTGGCATGATCCTGATACACTGTGAAACCCCGCACACAGCTGGAAGGATCCTGTTATGCTGTGAAATCCCTTACACACCTGGCAGCACCGTGACACACTGTGAAACCCAGTGAACACCTGGCAGGATCCTGATACACTGTGAAACTCCGTACACAACTGGCATGATCTTGCTACACTGCCAAACCTCAAACACAACTGACAGGATCCTGATACCCTCAGAATCTCCAGAAACACCTGGAAGGATGCTGATAAACTGTGAAACCCCGTACACACCTGGCAGGATCCTGATACACTGTGAAACCCCATATACACCTGGCAGGATCCTGTTATGCTAGGAAACTCCGTAATAACCTGGCAGGATCCTGATTCACTGTGAAACCCCGCGCACACCTGGCAGGATCCTGATACATATTGAAATCCCGCACAAGCAGGCAGGATCCTGAGACACTGTGAAACCCAGTACACACCTGGTAGGATCCTGTTATGCTGTGAAATCCGGTACATACCTGGCAGGACCGTGACACACTGTGAAACCCTGTACACAACTGGCAGGACCGTGACACATTGTGAAACCCAGTGCACACCTGGCAGGATCCTGATACACTGTGAAACTCCGTACACACCTGGCATGATCTTGCTACACTGCCAAACCTCAAACACACCTGGCAGGATGCTGATACACTGTGAAACCACTTACACACCTGGCAGGATCCTGAGACACTGTGAAACACAGCACACACCTGGCAGGATCCTGATACATATTGAAATCCCGCACAAGCAGGCAGGATCCTGAGACACTGTGAAACCCAGTACACACCTGGGAGGATCCTGATAAACTGTGAAACCCGATATACACCTGGCTGGATCCTGTTACGCTGGGAAACTCAGTAATAACCTGGCAGGATCCTAATTCACTGTGAAAACCTATGCACACCTGGCAGGATCCTGAGACACTATGAAACCCCCTACACACCTGGCAGGATCCTGATGCACTATGCAACCCCGTACATACCTGGCAGGGACCTTATACACTGTGAAACCCCGTAAACATCTGGCAGGATCCTGATACACTGTGAAACCCCGTACACACCTGGCATGATCCTGATACATTATGAAACCCCGTAAACACCTGGCAGGATCCTGAGACACTATGAAACCCCGCACACATCTGGCGGGAGCCGGATACACGATGAAAACCCCGTACACACCTGGAAGACTCCTGATACATTGTGAAACCCTATACACACCTGGCAGGATCCTGAGACACTATGAAACCCCCTACACACCTGGCAGGATCCTGATACACTGAAATGCCGTACACATCTGGCAGAATCCTGATGCACTATGCAACCCCATACACACCTGGCAGGGACCTTATACACTGTGAAACCCCATAAACATCTGGCAGGATCCTGATAGACTGTGAATCCCTGTACACACCTGGCGGGATCCTGATTTACTGTGAAATCCCGTACACACCTGCAGGATCCTGATACACTGTGAAACCCCGTACACACCTGGCATGATCCTGATAGACTGTGAATCCCTGTACACACCTGGCGGGATCCTGATTTACTGTGAAATCCCGTACACACCTGCAGGATCGTGATACATTGTGAAACCCCGTACACACCTGGCATGATCTTGCTACACTGCCAAACCTCAAACACAACTGGCAGGATCCTGATACCCTCAGAATCTCCAGACACACCTGGTAGGATGCTGATACACTGTGAAACCACTTACACACCTGGCAGGATCCTGATACACTGTGAAACCCAGCACACACCTGGCAGGATCCTGATACACTGTGAAATCCCGTACACACCTGCAGGATTGTGATACACTGTGAAACCTCGTACACACCTGGCATGATCTTGCTACACTGCCAAACCTCAAACACAACTGGCAGGATCCTGATACCCTCAGAATCTCCAGACACACCTGGTAGGATGCTGATACACTGTGAAACCACTTACACACCTGGCAGGATCCTGATACACTGTGAAACACAGCACACACCTGGCAGGATCCTGATACATATTGAAATCCCGCACAAGCAGGCAGGATCCTGAGACACTGTGAAACCCAGTACACACCTGGGAGGATCCTGTTAGGCTGTGAAATCCGGTACACACCTGGCAGAACCGTGACACACTGTGAAACCCAATGCACACCTGGCAGGATCCTGATACACTGTGAAACTCCGTACACACCTGGCTGGATCCTGTTACACTGGGAAACTCCGTAATAACCTGGCAGGATCCTGATTCACTGTGAAACCCCGTATACACCTGGCTGGATCCTGTTACGCTGGGAAACTCCGTAATAACCTGGCAGGATCCTGATTCACTGTGAAAACCTATACACATCTGGCAGGATCCTGAGACACTATGAAACCCCAACACACCTGGCAGGATCCTGATACACTGAAATGCCGTACACATCTGGCAGAATCCTGATGCACTATGAAACCCCGTACACACCTGGCAGGGACCTTATACACTGTGAAACCCTGTAAACATCTGGCAGGATCCTGATACACTGTGAAACCCCGTACACACCTGGCAGTTTCCTGATACACTGTGAAACCCCGCACACACCTGGCAGGATCCTGATACACTGTGAAACCCCGTACACACCTGGCAGGATCCTGATACACTGTGAAACCCCGTACACACCTGGCAGGATCCTGATACACTGTGAAACCCCGTACACACCTGGCAGGATCCTGATACATTGTGAAACCCCGTACACACCTGGCAGCATCCTGATACACTGTGAAACCCCGTACACACCTGGCATGATCTTGCTACACTGCCAAACCTCAAACACAACTGGCAGGATCCTGATACCCTCAGAATCTCCAGACACACCTGGCAGGATGCTGATACACTGTGAAACCCAGCACACACCTGGCAGGATCCTAATACATATTGAAATCCCGCACAAGCAGGCAGGATCCTGAGACAACTTGAAACCCAGTACATACCTGGGAGGATCCTGTTACGCTGCGAAATCCGGTACACACCTGGCAGGATCCTGATAAACGATGAAAACCCCGTACACACCTGGCAGAATCTTGATACATTGTAAAACCCTGTACACATCTTGCAGGATCCTGATATACTGTTAATCCATGTACACACCTGGAAGGATCCTGATACACTGTGAAATACTGTACACACCTGGCATGACACAGATACACTATGAAACCCTGTACACACCTGGCAGGGTCTTGAAGCACTGTGAAACCCCGTATACACTTGGCAGGACCCTGACACACTTTGAAACTCTGTACAACCATGGCAGGATGCTGATACACTGTGAAACCCCACACACACCTGGCAGCACTCTGATACATTGTGAAACCCCAGTATATGCCTGGCAGGATCCTGATACACTGTGAAACCCCGTACACACCTGGCAGGATCCTGATACACGATGAAAACCCTGTACACACCTGGCAGGATCCTGATACACTGTGAAACCCCGTACACACCTGGCAGGATCCTGATACACTGTGAAACCCCGTATACAACTGGCAGGATCCTGATACACTGTGAAACCCCGCACACACCTGGCTGGATCCTGATACACGATGAAAACCCCCTACACACCTGGCAGGATCCTGATGCATTGGAAACCCTATACACACCTGGCAGGATCCTGATACACTGTGAAACCCCGTACACACCTGGCAGGATCCTGATACACTGTGAAACCCCATAAACAACTGGCAGGATCCTGATATACTGAAACCCCGTACACACCTGGATGGATCCTGATGCACTATGAAACCCCGTACACACCTGGCAGGATCCTGATACACTATGAAACCCTGTACACATCTGGCAGGATCCTGACACACTGTGAAACCCTGTACACACCTGGCAGGATCCTGATACACTGTGAATCCCCGTACACACCTGGCAGGATCCTGATACACTGTGACACCCCTTCACCCCCGGCAGGATCTTGTTAGACTGCCAAACCTCAAACACACCTGGCAGGATCCTGATACACTGTGAAACCCCGTACACACCTGGCAGGATGCTGATACACTGTGAAACCACTTATACACCTGGCAGGATCCTGATACACTGTGAAACCCTGTACTCACCTGGCATTATCCTGCGACACCATGAAACCCATACACACCTGACAGGTTCCTGAGACACTGTGAATCCCCGTACACACCTAGCAGGATGCTGATACACTGTGAAACCACATACACACCTGGCAGGATCCTGATAAACTGTGAAACCCTGTACGAACCTGGTAAGATCCAGAGACACTGTGAAACCCTGCACACACCTGGCAGGATCCTGATACACTGTGAAACCCCATACACACCTGGCAGGATCCTGAGACACTGTGAAACCCTGTATACACCTAGCAGGATCCTGATAACTGTGAAACCCTGCACACACTTGGCTGGATTGTGTTACACTGTGAAACCCCGTACACACCTAGCAGGATCCTGATAACTGTGAAACCCTGCACACACTTGGCTGGATTGTGTTACACTGTGAAACCCCGTACACACCTGGCAGGATCCTGATACACTGTGAAACCCCGTACACACCTGGCAGCATCCTGAGACACTGTGAAACCCTGTAGACCTAGCAGGATCCTGATAACTGTGAAACCCTGCACACACTTGGCTGGATTGTGTTACACTGTGAAACCCCGTACACACCTGGCAGGATCCTGATACACTGTGAAACCCCGTACACACCTGGCAGGATCCTGATACACTGTGAAACCCCGTACACACCTGGCAGGATCCTGATACATTGTGAAACCCTATACACACCTGGCAGGATCCTGATACACTGTGAAAACCTATACAGTTGGCAGGATCCTGAGACACTGTGAAACCCTGAACACACCTGGCGGGTCCCTAGTACACTATGAAACCCTGCACACACTTGGCTGGATTGTGTTACACTGTGAAACCCCGTACACACCTGGCAGGATCTTGATACACTTTGAAACCCCACACACACCTGGCATGAACCAGATAAACCATGAAACCCCGCACACACCTGGAAGGATCCTGATAGACTGTGAATCCATGTACACACTTGGCACGATGCTGATACTTTGTGAAACCCCGTACATACCTGGCATGACCCTGATACACTGTGAAATCCCATTCACACCTGGCAGAATCCTGAGACACTGTGAAACCCTGTACACACCTGGCAGGATTTTGAGACACTGTGAGACCCCGTACACACCTGGCCGGATCTTGATAGACTGTGAATCCCTGTACACACCTGGCGCAATGCTGATACTTTGTGAAACCCTGTACACAACTGGCATGATCCTGACACACCATGAAACCCCGTAAACACCTGGCAGGATCCTGAGACAATGTGAAACCCAGTACACACCTGGCAGGATACACTGTGAAACCACTTACACTCCTGGCAGCGTCCTGATACACTGTGAAACCCTGTACAAACCTGGCAGGTTTCTGAGACACTGTGAAACCCGGTACACAACTGGCAGGTTCCTGATACACTGTGAAACCCCGTACACACCTGGCAGGACCCTGACACACTGTGAAGCGCCATACACACCTGGCAGGATCCTGAGACACTGTGAAACCCTGTACAGACCTGGCAGGATCCTGATACACTGTGAAACCCTGCACACACCTGGCGGGAGCCTGATACCCTGTGAAACCCTGTACATTCCTGGAAGGATCCTGATAGACAGTGAATCCCTGTACACACCTGGCGGGATCCAGATACACTGTGAAACCCCGTACATAACTGGCATGACCCTGATACACTGTGAAACCCTGTACACACCTGGAAGGACCTTGATACACTGTGAAACCCCGTACACACCTGGCATGATCCTGATACACTGTGAAACCCTGTACACACCTGGCAGGGACTTGAAACACTGTGAAAACCCATACACACCTGGCAGGACCCTGACACTCTGTGAAACCCTGTACAAACCTGGCAGGATCCTGATACACTGTGAAACCACATACACACCTGGCTGGATCCTGATACACGATGAAAACCCCATACACACCTGGCAGGATCCTGATACATTGTGAAACTCTATACACCCCTGTGAGGAGCCTGATACACTGTGAACCCCCATTCACACCTGGCTGGAGCCTGATACACTGTGAAACCACGTACACACCTGGCAGGAACCTGATACACTGTGAAACCCCGTACACACCTGGCAGGATCCTGACACACGATGAAAACCTGTACACAACTGGCAGGATCCTGATACACTGTGAAACCCCTTCCCCCCTCCCCGGCAGGATCTTGTTACACAGCCAAACATCAAAAACACTTGGCAGGATCCTGATACCCCCTGATACCCCATACACACCTGGCAGGATCCTGATACCCTCTGAAACCCAAGACACGCCTGGCAGGACCCTGTTACACTATAACACCCCGTACACACCTGGCAGGGTGCTGATCCACTGTGAAACCACTTATTCACCTGGCAGGATCCTGATTGACTGTTAAACCCCGTACACACCTGGCAGGGTCCTGATACACTGTGAAACCCTGTACACACCTGGCAGGGTCCTGATACATTGTGAAACCCTGTACACACCTGGCAGGGTGCTGATACACTTTGAAACCACTTACACTCCTGGCACTATCCTGATTGACTGTTAAACCATGTACACACCTGGCAGGATTCTGAGACACGGTGAAACCCTGTACACACCTGGCAGAATCCTGAGAAACTGTGAAACCCCGTACACACCTGGCATGATCCTGATACACTATCAATCCATCTACACACCTGGCAGGATCCTGATACACTGTGAAACCCCGTAAACACCTGGCAGGATCCTGAGACACTGTGAAACCCCGTACACACCTGGCAGGATGCTGATACACTGTGAAACCACTTACACCCCTGGCAAGATCCTGATACACTGTTAAACCATGTACACTCCTGGCAGGGTCCTGATACACTGTGAAACCCCGTACACACCTGGCTGGCTCCTGTTACACTGTGCAACCCCGTAAACACCTAGCAGGATCCTGATAAACTGTGAAACCCCGCACATACTCGGCTGGATTGTGTTACACTGTGAAACCCCGCACACACCTGGCAGGATCCTGATACACTGTGAATCCCCGTACTCAGCTGGCATGATCCTGAGACACTGTGAAACCCTGAACACACCTGGCAGGAGCCTGATACACTGTGAAACCCCGTACACACCTGGCAGGATCTTGATACACTGTGAAACCCCGTACACACCTGGAAGGATCCTGATAGACTGTGAATCCATGTACACACCTGGCAGGATGCTGATATTTTGTGAAACCCCGTATACAACTGGCATGACCCTGATACACTGTGAAATCCCATTCACAGCTGGCAGGGCCCTGATACATTGTGAAACCCTGTACACACCTGGAAGGACCCTGATACACTGTGAAACTCTGTACACACCTGGCAGGATCCTGATACACTGTGAAACCCTGTACAAACCTGGCTTGGTCATGACACACCATGAAACCCCGTAAACACCTGGCAGGATCCTGAGACACTGTGAAACCCCGTACACACCTGGTAGGATCCTGATACACTGTTAAACCATGTACACTCCTGGCAGGGTCCTGATACACTGTGAAAACCCTGTACAAACCTGGCAGAATCCTGAGACACTGTGAAACCCGGTACACAGCTGGCTGGATCCTGTTACGCTGTGAAACCTGGTACACACCTGGCAGGTCCCTGACACACTGTGAAATGCCGTACACACCTGGCAGGATCCTGAGACATGGTGAAACCCAGTACACACCTGGCAGGACCCTGATACACTGTGAAACCCCGTATACACCTGGCTGGATCCTGTTACGCTGTGAAACCCCGTAAACATCTGGCAGAATCCTGATGCACTGTGAATCCCCATACACACCTGGCAGGATCTTGATCCACTGTGAAACCCCGCACACACCTGGCATGAACCAGATACACTATGAAACCCCGCACACACCTGGCGGGAGCCTGAAAAGCTGTGAAACCCCGTACACAACTGGCAGGACCCTGATACCCTGTCAAACCCTGTACACTCCTGGAAGGATCCTGATAGACTGTGAAACCCCGTACACACCTGGCAAGATCCTGATACACAGTGAAACCCCGTACCCACCTGGCATGACCCTGATACACTGTGAAACCCTGTACACACCTGGAAGGACCCTGATACACTGTGAACCCCTGTACACACCTGGCAGAATCCTTATACACTGTGAAACCCCGTACACACCTGGCATGACCCTGATACACTGTGAAACCCTGTACACACCTGGAAGGACCCTGATACACTGTGAAGCCCTGTACACACCAGGCAGAATCCTGAAACACTGTGAGACCCCGTACACACCTGGCATGACCCTGATACACTGTGAAACCCTTTACACACCTGGAAGGACCCTGATACACTGTGAAGCCCTGTACACACCTGGCAGAATCCTGAAACACTGTGAGACCCCGTACACACCTGGCTGGATCCTGATACACTGTTAAACCATGTACACACCTGGCAGGATCCTGATACCCTGTGAAACCCTGTACAATCCTTGCATGACACAGATACACTATGAAACTCTGTACACACCTGGCAGGGTCTTGAAACACTGTGAAATCCCGTACACACCTGGCAGGACCCTGACACACTGTGAATCCCTGTACAAACCTGGCAGGATCCTGAGACACTGTGAAACCCTGTACACACCTGGCAGGATCCTGATACACTGTGAACCCCTCGTCCATGCCTGGCAGGATCCTGATACGCGATGAAAAGTCTGTACACACCTGGCAGGATCCTGATATATTGTGAAACCCTATACATACTTGGCAGCTTCCTGATACACTGTGAAACCCCATAAACACCTGGCAGGATCCTGAGAATCTATGTAACCCCGCACACACCTGGCAGGATCCTGATACACTGTGAAACCCCGTACATACCTGGCAGGATCCTGATACACTGTGAAACTCCGTATGCACCTGGCAGGATCCTGAGACTCCATGTAACCCCGCACACACCTGGCAGGATCCTGATGCACTGTGAAACCCCGCACACACCTGGCAGAATCCTGATGCACTGTGAAACCCTGCACACACCTGGCAAGATCCTGATACACTGTGAAGCCCCGTACACACCTGGCAAGATCCTGATACACTGTGAAGCCCCGTACACACCTGGCAAGATTCTGAGACACTTTGAAATCCCGTACACACCTGGCAAGATCCTGATACACTGTTAAACCCTTTATACAGCTGGCAGGATCCTGATATACTATGAAACTCTGTATCCAACTGGCAGGGTCCTGATACACTGTGAAACCCTGTACACGCCTGGCAGGATCCTGATACACTGTGAAACCCCGTACTCACCTGGCAGGATCTTGATACACTGCTAAACCTCAAACACACCTGGCAGGATCCTGGTACCCTCTGAAATCCCGTACACACCTGGTAGGATCTTGATACACTGTTAAACCTCAAATACACCTGCCAGGATCCTGATACCCCCTGAAACCCCAGACACACCTGGCAGGACCCTGTTACACTATGAAACCCCATAGACACCTGGCGGGATCCTGATACACTATGAAACCCCGTACACACCCGGCGGGATCCTGATACACAGTGAAACCCCGTACACACCTGGCGGGATCCTGACACACTGTGAAACCCCGTACACACCTGGCAGGATCCTGATACACTATGAAACCCCGTACACACCTGGCAGGATCCTGATACACTGTGAAAACCCCATTCACACCTGGCGGTAGCAGGATTCTGGATGTTCTTTTAATCTCTGATAGCCCTCTTTGTTACGGAGAAGGATGAACTCATTCTGTTTGTAACGGACACATTTAATGAGTTCTTATAACTAACGGTGTCAGTGATTCTTGAGCCACTAAAGTGATTTGATAAAGCAAGCCCAGCAGTGAAAGGAATGAAATGCCAGAAACCGAGATTGTGACATTTTCCCAAAGGATCAGACTAAGTTAAGGAAAAGAAAACTAGGTACAGGTCATAGCGCCACAGTGGATCTTAACATTGCACAAATAGAGTACTTGGAGCAGGCGGACCTTACTTGTGTGTATTGCTGTGGTTAAAGTGATCAGTTAGTAGGAGTGCACCGTGTCTGTAGTTCACACAAAGAGAAACAACATTCTATGTAAAGTGGGTGCTGGAGAGTGGCTGGAACTCGCCTGGCAGAGACAGAGCATTTGAAACAGTGTCAGAGTGCAGACTGCTCTGTCCTGTCTCAGATTAATTTTACAACAAGATCATTCTTTAAACGTGACGGGGTATAGCTTGCAATCCAGACTCCTGCTCACATTGGATCAGCTTCTGGGCAGAAATCAGCATTTTCAGAATCTTTATAATTAAAGTCTCTCAATGAAGAATCTCTTGTTCAGAGCTTTTGGTCGATCCTGAAATAAAACTATCGGTGAGTTTTGGGGCTTTGCTCTTTAACTCTGACTGGTCACAGAATGGAGCATTTGACGTGTTTTGGTAAACTATAAGTTACAAAGTTTTCCCTCTTGAATGGATTATCTGATCTTCATTGGAACTCTGTGAATGTCACAAAAATGCTCATCCAGCTGAAATAAAAAAAGGCCAATGTCATCCAGTTAAAAGGGACATTCAAATTTTCCAGGAACTTTACATTTATTAAATGCTGCAATTTACTATTCAGGCAATGTTTGAATGTAGGAATGGGGGGGTGGGGGAGGGCCTGTCATTCTGCCTTTTGAACTCATTCCCCTATTTAATTAACTTAGGCCTGATCTGTAACCTAACTCCATCTACCCTGAGCAGATGTCATCCTCGAATCAAAGGACAGCCAATGCTGACCTGCCTTTGATTCACTTCATTTATTAACCTGAACTAATGAAAATCTGAGCATCTCCTTCCTGAATAATTCACTGAGCCAGAATCCACCCTTTCAGTGTATCTGCTGCTGATTTACAATGATAAATGTAACTGTGGAATGTTAGTACTAACTCCCCCAACAACTGCAGCCGTTGTTGCTCAGAAACAGTTTAATTTGGTGCTTACATGGTTAACTACCTCATGTACAGAAACTATCTTTCCCTCAGCTGATTGACAGGCACTGGCTCCTTGGCTCTAGGTCCAAACACAAACTTCAGGAAATCAATATATTCTGAAGAAGTGTCATACAGACTCAAAATGCTAATGCTATGTTCCTCTCCAAAAATCCTGCCAGACTTGCTGAGTTCTTTCAGCATTTTCTGTTTTTATTTCAGATTTCCAGCATCTGTAGCATTTTGCTTTTATATCTGGAAATTGATACTTGTTAAAATTTCCAATGTCTCAGATGGAAAGCAACAATTTGTTTCTAACCATTTGTCTGTTTTACTGAACATTTCTGGAACAAGAAGAGTTAAAGTAAAACTTCTAACAAAATTCGTTCACAGTTGAATTGGCCACAAGTTGTTGAACTGCTTGGATTTGATTTCACGAGAAAGGCCCCTCCCTGCTCTGAAGCAAGTGAGGAATGTTTGAATTGAAATCATCTTGAGAATGGGCCGCAGCTTTCACACAGAAGGCTGAGCTCTAACTCTCACAGAATAAGGGTATGATCACATTCCCAATTCATAACTTGCCACAATAAAATAAGTAGTTTCATCCTCATTGATGTAGTGGAATAACAAGGATATAACGTGCACCATCTACACTCAAATGAAGAAGCAGCAATTTTTTTGCAGGTTGGAGCTAAGTTTAATGTAGCATCTTACAGTTTTTGCCTTGGCCGGTTTCCCAAATGTCATCTTAACCACCTGTGCTGGACCCCAACATCTCTCTGCCCCTTTGAGTGCCCTCTTTTTCCAATCCTACCAGTATCCCATCTGTCTTCTTAACCACCCATCCTGCACTCCAACATGTCTTTGTTCCTTTGTTCCCTATTTTTCTAATCCTACCATTTGTTGTGTGTTTCCTTGGCTTGTTTGTCCTTGCTAATTGTGTCACCATACTTCTTTGGATTGATTTCCATCAGGGTGAGCAACCATCCTGGATTCTCTGTAAACGTGTCCTGTAATTTGGCTTTTCACCCCATATCCTGGATCAGCCCTTCTCAGGATGGGATTTGTCCAGGATTTCTCCTGTCTCTGCATGCTTTGTGTCTGTGCCTCAGCCTCATCAGGTCGGTGGTTTCAGGTTCTGAGGGTGTTCGGGTGATGGCGTCCATGCCAGCATCCTTGGGGTGGATCGCACAGCAGAAGTCTCATGCATGACTCAAGAATCAATTCACATCCCCTCCCCGACCTCAAGACACCACGAGCAACTCCTCCCACCCCTGTCCCCATCAGCACCCCCACCTCCACCCAATGTATCCAACCTCCCCGCCGCTCCACCACTCCGCCACCCCCAGTTCCCAAGGTCTTGTCAGCTACCCCCAGGGGGAAGTGTCCCTTATTTTTTTGGCCAGAGTTTGTCACCCGGATTTCATTTGCTGTTTTTCTGTCCAGTTGATCAGTCCATTGGCACCTCCCTGCATTCTACAGCTTTCTTCCTCACTTCCTCACTCAGCCAATATGCGTATCATTTTCAAGCTTCTTAATCATGCCTCCTACATTTAATTCAGGGCAGCAGGATCACTAGAGAACTCAGGGAGTGGGAGTACAATTATTTCCAGGCCCAATTAAGTGTCCCATGTTCAATGGTCAATGGCGGTGGAACCAGGGTGGTGATAGTGGAAGAGTTAGAGGGAGAACAGGTGCTTACAGGTGGAGGGTTCTTCTGGAAGAGGATTTGTGGTTCCTGTATGAGCACATGAAGGCAAAAGGAAACCACCTCATGGATTTTTCTCCCATGGCAGATTACTTATTGAAGTTGGAAATGGAAGTCTCTTATGAACAACTGAAGAGGAATGTACAGGATTGTGAAGAGTAGAGAAATGAGCAGAGGACCTCTCCTTGGGTAGATTGCTAATGTGTTTAGGTCTGGATCAAAATTGATGTATACCACAATCAGCAAGGCACCATGTACTGAGCCCTCTGAAACCCCATTGGAAATAGCCTTTCAGGCACAAATATATTCATCCACCTTTGCACTTTACCGCTGGCCACGGAACCAACTTTGGATCCAACCTACCTCTTTTTGATGGATCCCTTTGGCTTTCTGACTAGTCTGCCATGTGGACCTTGTCAAAAGCCTTGGTAAAATCTTTTCAGACTGCATTAAAAATGTTATCACAGTGACTCTCTGTTTTACCATCTCAGAAAAAGAATCAGTGAGGTTAGTGAGGCATCACCTTCCTTTAACAAATTAATGCCTTTCTCTATGATGACTTAAAATGTCTCTCAGAATTGTTTTACCAATTTTCTCACTGCTAAGATTAAGCTGAGTGGCCTGAATTACTCAATCGATTCCTTCCTGCCATTTCAAATAACAGTTCAACATTAGCAGTTCTAGTCCACTAACTCTCACCAGAGAACAGTTGGAAGTGATGGTCAGAGCAAACACTGTTTCTTCCCTAACTTCCCTTCGCAACCTGGAATACAGTTCATCCAGGTCTACTGATTTATCTACTTTCAATAATGCTGAATATCTAAGTATTTCCTCCCCCAGTCGGTTTATCCTATCCAATGTTTCACATTCTCCTCTTTAACATAATATATCTGCTTTGTCCCCCTCTTTTGTGAAAACAGATGCAAAGTATTCACTATCTACCAAGCTCATGTTTTCTGTCTCCATACACAAGTTACTGTTTTGTTGTTTAGCCATTGCTACTTTTTTCTTAGTTATCATGTTGTTCTTTATATCTCTACAAAATATCTTTTCGTTTTCCTTGATCTTATTTGATAATATTTTTTATGCCCTCTCTTTGTTTTCCTAAGTTCCTTCTTAATTGCTCTACTGTACTTCCTATACTGTTCTTGGCTTTCTGCAATATTGACTCTTGGCATTTTACATATTCCCTATTTGGGTTTATCATACTCTGCATTGACATTCAATAGGGGTGTGTTGTGAGGGGCAAGATTTGGAGATCCCACACCTCTGAAGGAGCATATTTGCTCTGAGACATCTTTACTTCCTCCTTAAATGTCTCCCGCTGCTCTGATATGGATTTACGTTCAAACAATTGTTTCCAGTCCACTTTTGCCAAATCACATCGCAGTTTAGTAAAATTAGCCTTTTACTTTTTACTTTATCTTTATCCTTTTCCATAATTACACTAAATCTAACTGAATTATGATCATTATCACTAAAAGTTTCTCCCACAATACCCCTTCAACCTTCCCAACTTAAATTGGGCTTGCTATGTACTGACTACAAAACGTTTGCCTAAATAGATTTTAATTATTCTTTGTTTACACTTTCTCGTGTCAACTTTGAATGATCAAGTAATGACTTTCACAAATTCTGTGTATACAGTGTATTTTTCAGGAAAAAAGGTTCCCCCTGTGATGCAGGACTCGGCTCTATGTGCTGTTCCCAGGGGTTCCCAATGAGAAAAACATCAACTATGTTTGGAGGACCATTAACTTGATGAAAGGCGCTTTTTGGTCTGCCAGAAACTTGTTGGTCTTCCAGTGTAAAGAGTTGTTCGTGACCAAGTGTTACAGACTGGCACATTCTAGGGCCCACGGCTGCGTGCTGAGGGGTACACTAAAGCAGGCATGGCCAAACTGCACCCAGAGATTGATGCCAATTCCAATGGAGTCCTGGCCATTCCAGGATGGAGATTCCCAAGGCCTGGAATGCTAGCAATGATTATTTAAAGTATGGCCATTAATTACTATTCAGAAATTGTAGTGTATGTACTTTATGGTTATTGAAATTAAGAAAAAAGTTAAAGATAGTAGTATCTGAAAGCAATAGTAATAAAAATACCTGTAAAGGTTGTCAGTGCCTTGTGGCTCTCGAATGTCTGAAGATATACGGCTAAAAAGTTCAGAAAGTACACTAAAGCTTGGGGCAGCTGCCACAATGGGGAAATGCCCCTGTTTAAGGCTCTTCAGCCATAGAACACTGAGGGGCTGGAAATTGGATAATCCCATTGGGTGAAATGTTTGACATTTAATAAACATTGCAAATATTGAGAGTGATTCTGACTGGAGTGAGTAACATTGGAGAATTGGAAGAAACTGATTTGTTTTGCACTATATAAAATGTTAATGTTGAACAATCGTAAGATTTTATAAATCTGAAGAATAAATTATAGTTTTGGAAAAAAAATATATTTTAATTATTCATTGCCCCCTGTACCTTTTTACATTGAATTTATCTCAGTTAATATTAGGATAATTGAAATCCATTATCATCACTGCCATATTGATTCTGCTCTTCTCAGCAATTTCTATACATATACGTTCATTAATCTCTTTCTGACGGTGTGGATGTCTATGGTACTCTCCCAACGGTATGACTGTCCCTTTTTTTGTTTTTCAGTTTGAACCATAGGGTTTATTTAAGGATGCCTTGATGATTACATTATACATTTGTGTTAATGTTAGTAGAAGAGAAATAAATATCCTCACCTCCGACAGTGTTCATCAGTCAGGTTCTGACATGATGAGAGATATGGTGAATATATTCAGTAGAAGCACCAACCAGGACACATCTCACACAAACAATGTTACTACCCAGCGGAACCAGTTATAAAGGTTTGTGGATAGTTTTCATTCATAAATTATCAGAGCTTAATATCAAAACTCATCAAATCAAAAATATTAAAGACAAATCTGACAATAATACAATACCACCATAGTACTTAACACCAAGTGAAAGATCATTTAATTCACCAATGATCACCAAGATCCACATTTCCCTTCAGAATATTCTCCATCTCCAAAATGTGTGGTTTTGGCTTGCGAGTAAATCTAACCAATCGGCTTTCCCAGATGGGATCCCGTCTGAAACTGAGTTGTGGAGATCAGTGGGACTCACTGGATTTCAGTGGACAGCTGTCTGTGTCACACCTGATGTACGGAGGTGAATATAATACTGTGGAAATGCTCCTTCCCACGGCTAACAGCTGGTGCACTGATGGGGGAGGATGGACTGATATGTTTAACAAGGCAACGTTATACGTATCAATTTAATATTTCTGTTTAACTTACCGATTAATATATGCATCACAGAGCATCAGAATCTGGGAATCCCTGTCACCATCATGGCTGAAGGTACAAACAGAGGACTAAGATCAACATCTTCAGCAAGAGTGAGAATGGACAGAGGCAAGTTCAGAAAAAAATATTTCAAATATAATTTATGCCCTGATGAAGGGTCCAGGAAGAACCTGCAGCTCACACAGGATTGGGGAGCAGGGTAGAAAAAGGAAAATGAGTGACCACCTAAAGGGACATCACAATCACAGGTTGAGCCCTTGAGTACTGGAACTGCCCAGTAGATAGAATAGGACTTTAAGGTGTTTAAGGGCAGTGACTCGGAATAGGATCTTCCTGAGCAACAATGCAACTTTTTTTCTTTATGTTTTTTTCATGGGAAGTTGATGGCCAGGCCAGTATTTGTTGTGTGTCTCTAATTTCCCCTGAACTGAATGGCTTGCTGGATCATGGCAGAGGGAATTTAAAAGTCTGGAGTCACATGTAGGTCAGACCAGGTAAGGAGAGAGGATTTCCTTCCATGAAGGGCATTAGTGAACTGGATAGGTTTTTATGACCATTGATGATAGTTTCATGGTCACCGTTACTGGAATTAACTTTATATTCCAGATTTATTAAAGGAATTCAAATTCCACCTATTCCAAGTGAGAGGCCGGTGGGACAGAGGAATAGGAGAATGATAGTGGCGGAAGACTCTATAGATAGGGGAACAGAGAGACTCTTCTACAGCCCTGAGCAGGTCACGAATGGTAAGTTACCTCATTGTTACCAGAGGGAAGGACATCCTGAAACAGTTGGGACCATCTCTGGGAAACAAAGTATAGCAGAAAATATCTAAGGTCAGAACCAATAACAGAGATAGAAAGATATTTATAGAGGGAATATAGAGACAGAGGCACCGGAGTAAATGAACCAGGCCTCAAGGTAATGGATCTCCAGGTTGTTTTGCACGGGTCCATTTAAGGAGGTAAATATGAGGCAGGTCAATGAGCTGTTACAGGACTGGAGCAGGAGGGATGGATCTTGTTCTTGGGGCAGTAGAGTGAGTTCAGGGAGAAGGGAAGGGATGGCCATGATCTGAATCCAGCAACAGCAATGGTTTTACAGAAAAGGTGAATGGAGCAGTGGGAAACGTATCTGTTGATATTAATGGAGGGTGTGAAATGTCCAGATCTGAGACTTAAGAGTGAAATTCAATAAACTGCTGGAGCAGAAACAGAAATTAATGAAAGGTTATTAGAAATAAGGAAGGAGGTTTTGAAACAGAGAGAGATTAAGTCAATTGGTAATGAACAAAATCATCAGAATCATCATGTGTGCTCTGCCTGAAAGCAAGTCCTTCACTCATGGTAGCCTTTCCATGTCTCTATCCTATACCTGTTCATTAGCCAATAACTTCTTCAATTTTCAAGCCATTTTACATTGATATTCTCTTCTTTTTCCTCTTTTTCTATGAAGTCTTCCTGCCACAAACATATAATTCCAGTCCAAATTCTAAACTTCGTTCACTCATTAATTTTATAATGCTGATTGCTTCTCTTGTCTCCCTTCATCCCTGGAATTCAATCTGGTCATCTCCGATGTAGTTCCGCACCCCCTCTCTTTGTTACAATTTTCAACATAATCTTCGATACATGGGCAATTGGACTAATTTTACAAATGTCAGATGCTAATTATTGTCTGCATGAAGTCCTCTGGTCGTCTCACGTTCCTGACAAGTAAGTATCTTTGCACAGTTTATTAATCTTTAATGTTATGCTTTCCCCCATGTGCTTAATCAATTCTACAGATATTTCATCTATTACAGCCAGTTTTCCAGTTTTATCTCATTTCATGCTGCTCATATCTCAATTTTCATATCTATATTCCAATAAAATTGATGTCAACATTATTCTCTTCATCTAGCTCATTCATTTCAGATTTTCCATTTTAGAATATAGTTCTTCAATGTGTTCCTTTTCTTATTTCATCATGGTTTGTTAAGAAAATACTTTCCTTACCCTCTATTGCTGTTGTTTTCAGTCCTTTCTGCTCAGGGCCAATAAACTCCTTTTCATACATTCAAACGATCCACCCTTTCTAGCCAATCCAATTCTCCGAGGCTATCACTCTGCTTTTTTAATCCATTATTCTTGTGCCTTCAGTATATCTGTGTAACAATACTGAAGAAGGCAAACTGAAAAACAGACATGTTAAAATGTAGGAAACACTCATCAATTCAGGCAGCACTTACAGAGAGTGGAACCAAGTTAATGTTATATATTATAAAAGGAAAAAAACTGCGGATGCTGGAAATCCAGAACAAAAATAAAAATAACTGGAAAAACTCAGCATGTCTGGCAGCATCTGCGGAGAGGAACACAGTTAATGCTTTGAGTCCACATGACTCTTCAAAAGAACTGAGGAAAAACAGAAAGGAGGTGAAATATAAGCTGGTTTAAGGGGGGGAGGGGGTGGTTGGGGGGGTGGCAGGGGTTGGGACAAGAACAGCTGGATAGAGGGCCAGTGATAGGTGAAGATAACCAAAAGATGTCACAGACAAAAGGAGAAAGAGGTGTCGAAGGTGGTGATATTATCTAAGGAAAGTGCTAATTAAGGGTAGAAAGCAGGATGACCAAGGTACAGATAGGCCTAGTGGGGGTGGGGTGGGGTGAAGGAATCGAAAAAGTCTAAAAGGTAGAGATAAAACAATGGATAGAAATACATTTAAAAATCATGGAAATAGTTGGGAAAAGAAAAATCTATGTAAATTATTGGAAAAATTGGACCCCTCCCTCTGGATTCTTACCTTCTCTCGATCTTTTCATTGAGAACTGTCAGCCTGACATTAATCGTCTCAATTTCTCTGCTCCTCTCACCCATTCTAACCTGTCTCTCTCTGAACTTGCTGCACTCCATTCTCTCAGGTCCAACACTGACATTGTCATCAAACCCGCTGACAAGGGTGGTGCTGTTGTTGTCTGGCACACTGACCTCTACCTCGCGGAGGCTGAGCGTCAACTCGCAGACACTTCCTCCTACCTCTCCCTGGACCATGAACCCACCACTGAACATCAAGCCATTGTTTCCAGGACTGTTACTGACCTCATCTCCTCTGGGGATCTTCCTCCCACAGCTTCCAACCTGATAGTTGCCCAACCTCGGACGGCCCGCTTCTATCTCCTACCCAAAATCCACAAACAGAACTGTCCCGGTAGACCGATCGTGTCAGCCTGTCCCTGCCCCACAGAACTCATTTCTTGCTATCTTGACTCCATTCTCTCTCCCCTTGTCCAGTCCCTTCCCACCTACATCCGTGATTCCTCTGACACCCTACATCATATCAACAATTTCCAGTTCCTGCCCCCAGCTGCTTCCTCTTCACCATGGACATCCAATCCCTCTACACCTCCATCCCCCACCAGGATGGTCTGAGGGCCCTTAGCTTCTTCCTCGAACAGAGGCCCGAACAATCCCCATCCACCACTACTCTCCTCCGTCTGGCTGAACTTGTTCTCACGCTGAACAATTTCTCCTTCAACTCCTCTCACTTCCTCCAAATAAAAGGTGTGGCTATGGGTACCCGCATGGGCCCCAGCTATGCCTGTCTCTTTATGGGGTATGTGGAACATTCCTTGTTGCAGTCCTACTCTGGCCCCCTTCCACAACTCTTTGTCCGGTACATCGATGATTACTTCGGTGCCGCTTCATGCTCTCGTCGGGACCTGGAAAAATTTATTAATTTTGTTTCCAATTTCCACCCCTCCATAATTTTAACATGGCCATCTCTGACACTTCCCTTCCATTCCTTGACCTCCCTGTCTCAATTTCTAGTGATAGACTGTCCACCAATATCCATTACAAACCCACCGACTCCCACAGCTACCTCAACTGCAGCTCCTCACACCCCGCTTCCTGTAAGGACTCCATCCCATTCTCTCAGTTCCTTCGTCTCCATTGCATCTGTTCTGATGATGCTACCTTCAAACACAGTTCCTCTGACATGTCCTCCTTCTTCCTTAACTGAGGTTTTGCACCCATGGTGGTTGACAGGGCCCTCAACCGTGTCCGGCCCAACCCCCGTGCATCCGCCCTCACCTTCTTCTCCCTCCCAGAAACATGATAAGGTCCCCCTTGTCCTCACTTATCACCCCACCAGCCTGTGCATTCAAAAGATCATCCTCTGCCATTTCTGCCAACTCCAGCATGATGCCACCACCAAACACATCTTCCCTTTAGACTCCCCCCCACCCCCCCCACCACCCCCGGCAGCATTCCACAGGGATAGTTCCCTCCAGGATACGCTGGTCCATTCCTCCATCACCCCCTACACCTCAACCCCCTCCCACGGCACCTTCCCATGCAACCGCAGAAGGTGCAACACCTACCCCTTTACTTCCCCTCTCCTCACTGTCCAAGGGCCCAAACGCTCTTTTCAAGTGAAGCAGCTTCACTTGCATTTCCCTCAACTAGTCTACTGTATTCCTTGCTCCCAATGCGGTTTTCTCTACATTGGAGAGACCAAACGCAGACTGGGTGACCACTTTGCAGAACACCTTCGGTCTGTCCACAAGCATGACCCAGACCTCCCTGTCGCTTGCCATTTCAACACCCCACCCTGGTCTCATACTCACATGTCTGTCCTTGGCCTGCTGCATTGTTCCAGTGAAGCCCAACGCAAACTGAGGGGACAACACCTCATCTTCCGATTAGGCACTTTACAGCCTTCCGGACTGAATATTGAGTTCAACAATTTTAGATCATGAACTCTCTCCTCCATCCCCACCCCCTTTCCGATTTTCCCACCCCTTTTTGTTTTTTCCAATAATTTATATATATTTTTCTTTTCCCCCCATTTCCATTATTTTTCAATGTATTTCCATCCATTGTTTTATCTCTACCTTTTAGCCTTTTTTGATTCCTTCACCCCACCCCACCCCCACTAGGGCTATCTGTACCTTACTCGTCCTGCTTTCTACCTTTAATTATTACATTCCTCAGATAATATCGCCACCTTCAACACCTCTTTGTCCTTTTGTCTGTGACATTGTTTGGTTATCTCCACCTATCACTGGCCCTCTATGCAGTTCTACTCATCCCACCACCACCGCCCCCCCCCACAACCTTAAACCAGCTTATATTTCACCCCTTTTCTATTTTTCCTTAGTTCTGTTGAAGGGTCATGTGGACTCGAAATGTTAACTGTGTTCCTCTCCGCAGATGCTGCCAGACCGGCTGAGTTTTTCCAGGTATTTTTGTTTTTGTTTTTGTTTAACGTTATATATTTCTGTGAAAGGTCATTGATTTGAAACTTTAGGCTCCATTTTCCTTGGGTGTGGGGTGGATGACTTGTCCCCTAAAGGAAAGTGGGCAGGAAGACAATGCCAGCCTGCCCCGCAGCCATAACGTCTAGCGGGCAAGAAACATTGGTGGAGAGTGTGTCTTCTGCCCCTCACTGGGAGGAAGTCCGATTGGCCGGCAGCTCCAGCAGTCCCTGCAGTGCCAAGATCAGGTTAGTGGGCCCTGCTGGTATTGGGTGGGAAGGTGGAGTTAGTAGGCTTTGGAGAGCAGGCGAGTAGGAAGAAAGTGGGGTTCATATCATAGGTCACTGCCCCGATGCACAAAGGGCATCACCCCAGAGATAGTACTTTATTCATAAATCTTCAACAACATTTCGAACCATTTCAAAATCACCATCACAAAAATACAATCAGGTTTAACTTTTACAACATGAATCACAAGGTGTATCAGTACAAACAATGAATATTACAATCATTGGCAGACATTCATTTTGAGCTGTAAATCCAGAGGGGCTCTTTACAGTTCCCAGTCCCTCGGTGCACTGTGGCAGAAAGGTGTTAGGCAGCGACCCTTCCCCATTGCGCCTTTGCGGCAGCTGCCCCAAGCTTTAGTGTGTCCCTCAGCACGTAGTCCTGGACCTTGGAATGTGCCATCTGCAACACTCAGTCGGGGACAACTCTTTGTGCTGGAAGACCAACAAGTTTCAGGCAGACCAAAGAGCGTCTTTTACTGAGTTGATGATCCTCCAGCTCCCAATGCGGTTTCCTCTACTTTGGAGAGACCAAACGCAGACTGGGTGACTGCTTTGCGAACACCTTCGGTCTGTCCACAAGCATGACCCAGACCTCCCTGTCACTTGCCATTTCAACACTCCACCCTGCTCTCATGCCCACATGTCCGTCCTTGGCCTGCTGCATTGTTCCAGTGAAGCTCAATGCACACTGGAGGAACAGCACCTCATCTTCCGACTAGGCACTTTACAGACTTCCGGACTGAATATTGAGTTCAACAATTTTAATTCATGAACTGTCTCCTCCATGTCCACTCTCTTTCCGATCCCCCCCTTTTTTCGAATAATTTATAGAGATATTTCCTTTCCCACCTATTTCCATTATTTTTAAATGTATTTCCATCTATTGTTTTTTTTTCCTTTTAGCCTATTTCAATTCCTTCCCCCCCACCCCACCCCCACTAGGGCTATCTGTACCTTGCTCGTCCTGCTTTCTATCCTTATTCAGCACATTCCTTAGATAATATCATCACCTTCAACACTTCTTTTGTCTGTGACATCTTTTGGTTATCTCCACCTATCACTGGCCCTCTATCCAGCTCCAACTATCCTACCCACCCCTTACACCAGCTAATATTTCACCTCTCTTCTATTTTTACTTAGTTCTGCTGAAGAGTCATACAGACTCGAAACATTAACTGTGTTCCTCTCTACAGATGCTTCCAGACCTGCTGAGTTTTTCCAGGTACTTTTAGTTTTGTTTTGGTTTTCCAGCATCTGCAGTTTTTTTTCTTTTACTTGCTTTTATTTTCTAGTCCTCTCGAAATAAATGCCAACATTGCATTTGCCTTCCTAAGTACCGACTCAACCTGCAAGTTAACCTTAAGAGAATCCTGGACCCCACCACCCCCAAGTCCCTTTGCACTCCAGATATCTGAATTCTCTCCCTATTTAGAAAATATTCTGTGCCTCTATTCTTCCTACCAAAGTGCATGACCTCACACTTCCCCATGTTATATTCCAACTGCCACTTCTTTGCCTATTCTCCTAACCTGTCCAAATCCTTCTGCAGCCTCCTCGCCTACTCCACACTACCTGCCCCTCCACCTATCTTTGTATCATCTGCAAACTTAGCCAGGATACCCTCAGTTCCTTCATCTAGATCATTAATGTATAAAGTGAACAGTTGTCGTCCCAACACTGACCCCTGCGGAACTCCACTAGTCACCGGCCGCCATCCTGAGAAGGACCCCCTTATCCCCACTCTCTGCCTCCTGCCAGACAGCCAATCTTCTATCCATGCTAGTACCTTGCCTCTATCACCATGGGCTCTTATCTTACTGAGCAGCTTCCTGTGCTGCACCTTGTCAAAGGCCTTCTGGAAGTCCAAGTAGATAATATCCATTGGCTCTCCTTTGTCTAAACTACTTGTTAACTCCTCAAATAATTCCATCAGATTTGTCAGGCATGACCTCCCCTTGATGAAACCATGCTGACGTTGCTCTATTTTGCCCTGCACTTCCAAGTATTCTGAAATCTCATCCTTAATAATGGACTCTAAAATCTTACCAATGGCTGAGGTCAGGCTAATCAGCCGTTAATTTCCCATCTTTTGACTCACTCCTTTCTTAAACAGTAGGGTTACTTTAATGATTTCCCAGTCCTCTGGGACCCTCCCTGTCTGGAGTCTTTACCTTCTTTACCGCCTGCAGCACCTGCATGCTTACCTTCAGCGACTGGTGTACAAGGACACCCAGGTCTCGTTGCACATTCCCCTCTCTCAATTTATAGCCATTCAGATAGTAACCTGCCTTCCTGTTTTTGCTGCCAAAGTGGATAACTTCACGTTTATCCACATTATACTGCATCTGCCATGCATTTGCCCACTCACTCAGCTTTTCAAATCACACTGAAGCATCTCTGCATCCTCCTCACAGCTCACCCTCCCACCCAGCTTTGTGTCATCTGCAAATTTGTAGATATTACATTTAATTCCCTCGTCTCAATCATTAATATATATATATTGTGAATAACTGGGGTCCCAGGACCGATCCCTGCGTACCCCACTAGTCACTGCCTGCCATTCGGAAAAAGACCAGTTTATTCCTATTCTTTATTTCCTGCCTGTCAACCAGTTTTCTATCCATCTCAATACACTACCCCCAGTCCCATGCACTTTAATTTTACACACCAATCTCTTATGTGGGACTTTGTTGAAAGTCTCCTGAAAGTCCAAATAAACAATATCCACTGGCTCCCCCTCATCAACTCTACTAGTTAAATCCTCGAAAAATTCCAGTAGATTCATCATGCATAATTTCCCTTTCATAAATCCATGCTAACTCTGTTTGATTCTGCCACTGTTTTCCATGTGCTCAGCTGTCAAATCTTTTATAATGGACTCTAGTATTTTCCCCACTACCAACATCAGGCTGACTGGTCTATAATTCCCTATTTTGTCTCTGCCTCCCTTTTTAAATAGTGGGGTTACATTAGCTGCCCTCCAATCTGTAGGAACTGTTCCAGAGTCTGTAGAATCTCGGAAGATGACTACCAATGCATCCACTGTTTCTAGAGCCACTTTGTTAAGTACACTGGGATGTAGATTATCAGGAACCAGGGATTTATCGGCCTACAATCCCATCAATTTCCCCAGCATCATTTCCCTACTAAAAGTGATTTCTTTCAGATCATCACTAAACCCTGTGTCCCCCAACATTTCTGGTATGTTATTTGTGTCCTTCTTTGTGAAGAATGAACCAAAGTGTGTATTTAGTTGGTCAGCCATTTCTTTGTTCCCCAGTATAAAACCCCTGTTTTTAATAGTGAGGGACCTACATTTGTCTTCACCAACCTTTTTCTCTTCACATACCTATGGAAACATTTACAGTCAGTTTTTATGTTCCCTTCAAGCTTACTCTCATACTCTATTTTCCCCTCTTAATCAATCCCTTGGTCCTCCTTTGCTGAAATCTAAATTGCTCCCAATCCTCAGGTCTGTTGTTTTCTCTGGCCAATTTGTATGCCTCTTCCTTGGATCTAATACTATCTCTAATTTCCCTTGTAAGCCCTGGTTTGGCCACCTTTCCTGTTTAACTTTTGTGCCAGACAGGAATAAACAATTGTCACAGTTCACCCATGCGTTCTTTGAATGTTTGCTATTGCGTATCCACCGTCATCCCTTTAAGTAATTTTTCCCAATTCATCATAGCCAACTCGTGCCTCACTCATACCATCGTAGTTTCCTTTATTAAGGTTCTGCACCCAAATCTCAGAATCAACTACTTCACTCTCTATCTTGATGAAGAATTCTATCATATTATGGTCACTCATCCCCAAGGGGCCTCGCACAACTAGATGGCCAATTATTCCTTTTTTATTACAGGGTACCCAGTCGAGGATGGCCTGTTCTCTCGTTGGTTCCTCAATGTATAGGTCCAGAAAAAACATCCCGTATACACTCCAGGAATTCCTCCTCCAAGGTATTGTTACTAATTTGATTTGCCCAATCTACATGCATATTAAAGTCACCCATAATTACAGACATTCCTTTATTACATGCATCTCTAATTTCCTGTTTAATGCCATTCCTAACATCACTACAGTTTGTGGGTCTATATACAACCCCCACTAACGTTTTTTGCCCCTAAATGTTTCTCAGCTCTAACCATACATTCCACATCATCAGAGCTAATATTTTTCCTCACTATTGCATTAATTTCTTCTAAGCATACTAAATGGAGGACGAGGCAACCATGGCTGACAAGGGAAGTCAGGGACAGCATAAAAGCTAAAGCGAAACAACACAATGCGGTGAAGAGCAGTGGGAAACCAAGGGATTGGGAAGCCTACAAAGACTAACAGAGGACAACTAAAAAAGAAATAAGGAGGGATAAGATTAAATGTGAGGGTAAACTAGCCAGTAATATAAAAGAAGATTGCAAGAGTATTTTTTAGATATATAAAGGGTAAGAGAGAGGCAAAAGTGGACATTGGGCTGCTGGAAAATGACGCTGGAGAGGTAGTAGTGGGGAACAAAGAAATGGCGGAGGAACTGAATAGGTACTTTGCATCAGTCTTCACAGTGGAAGACACGAGTGACATCCCCAAAGTTCAAGAGAGTTGGGGAGCAGATGTGAGTATGGTAGCCATTAACAAGGAGAAGGTGCTAGGAAAACTGAAAGGTCTGAAGGTGGATAAATCACTTGGACCAAATGGATTACACCCCAGAATTCTGAAGGAGATAGCCAAAGAGATAGTGGAGGCGTTAGTGGTGATCTTTCAGGAATCATTCGAGTCAGGAAGGGTCCCAAGGGACTGTAAAATCGCTAATGTAACCCCACTGACTAAGAGGGGAGTGAGGTTAAAGACGGGAAATTAAAGGCCGATTAACATGATGTCGGTCATTGGTAAGATTTTAGAGTCCATTATTAAGGATGAGAATTCAGAATACTTAGAAGTGCATGGTAAAATCAGGCAAAGTTAGCATGGTTTCATCAAGGGGAGGTCATGCCTGAAAAATCTGTTAGAATTCTTTGAGGAGGTAACGTGTAGGTTAGAAAAAGGAGAGCCAATGGATGTTATCTACTTGGACTTCCAGAAGGCCTTTGACAAGGTGCAGCACAGGAGGCTGCTCAGTAAGATAAGAGCCCATGGTGTTAGAGGCAAGGTACTAGCATGGATAGAAGATTGGCTGTCTGACAGGAGGCAGAGAGTGGGGATAAGGGGGTCCTTCTCAGGATGGCGGCCGGTGACTAGTGGAGTTCCACAGGGGTCAGTTTTGGGACCACAACTTTTCACTTTATACATTAATGATCTAGATGAAGGAACTGAGGGAGCATCCTGGCTAAGTTTGCAGATGATACAAACATAGTTGGAGGGACAGGTAGTATTGAGGAGGCAGGGAGGCAGCAGAAGAATTTGGACAGGTTAGGAGAATAGGCAAAGAAGTGGCAAATGGAATACAACGTGGGGAAGTGTGAGGTCATGCACTTTGGTAGGAAGAATAGAGGCATAGACTACTTTCTAAATGGGGAGAGAATTCAGATATCTGGGGTGCAAAGGGACTTGGAAGTCCTAGTCCAGGATTCTCTTAAGGTTAACTTGGAGGTTGAGTCGATAGTTAGGAAGGCAAATGCAATGTTGGCATTTATTTCGAGAGGACTAGAATATAAAAGCAGGGATGTGTTGCTGAGGCTTTATAAGGCTCTGGTCAGAACACATTTAGAATATTGTGAGCAATTTTGGGCCCCATATCTCAGGAAGGATGTGCTGGCCTTGGAGAGGGTCAGAGGAGGTTCACGGGAATGATCCCAGGAATGAAAGGCTTAATATATGAGGAACATTTGAGGACTTTGGGACCATACTCGATGGAGTTTAGAAGGATGTGGTGGGATCTGATTGAAGCTTACAGAATACTGAAAGGCCTGGATAGAGTGGACGTGGGGAAGATGTTTCCATTAGTAGGAGAGGCGAGGGCACAGCCTCAGAGTAAAGGGAAGACTTTTTAAAACAGAGATGAGGAGAAACCTCTTTAGCCAGAGCGTGGTGAATCTATGGAAATCATTGCCACAGAAGGCTGTAGAGTCCAGGTCATTGAGTGTATTTAAGACTGAGATAGATTGATTCTTGATTGGTAAGGGGATCAAAGATTATGGGGAGGAGGCAGGAGAATGGGATGGAGGAACTTATCATCCATGATTGAATGGCAGAGCAGACTCGATGGGCCGAATGGCCTAATTTCTGCTCCTATTTCTTATGGTCTTATGGTCTTAAGGCCACTGGACATGGAGTTAGGTCAATGGCGTTGATGCTGGGTCAGTGCGGGTTGTATCAGTTTGGTGTGGGTCTGGGTCAGTGTGGTGTGGGTCTGGGTCAGTGTGGTGTGGGTCTGGGTCAGTGTGGTGTGGGTCTGGGTCAGTTTGGTGTGGGTCTGGATCAGTGGGGTGTGGGGTTGTTTCATTGATTTGTGGGCCTGGGTCATTGGGGTGTGGGTCTGGGTCAGTTGTATGTGGGGCTGGGTCAGTGGGATGTGGGTAAGGGGAGGGTAAGGTCAGTGGGGCGTGAGGCTGCATCAGTTGGGTGCGGGGGGCAGTGCTGTGTCAGTGGGGTGTGTGTGGCTGCGGCGGTGGGGAGTGGGTGTGAGGCTGGTTCAATGGAATGTGGGGTTGGGTCAGTGGGGTGTGGGTGCGGGGCTGGGCCTATGAGGTGTGGGGCTAGGTCAATGGGGTGTGGGGCTGGGTCCGTGGGATGTGGGTAGTGGGGGTTGGGTCAGTGAGGTGTGAGGCTGGGCCTTTGGGGAGTAGGTGTGGGGCATGGGCTGCGTCTGTGTGGAGAGGCAGAGTTAACCTTTTGGGCCAGATATACGGTCAGAGCTGCTAATCATGCCCAGCATGTTCCGTTTAAATTTCAGATTTACAGCATCTGTGGTATTTTTTCTTTTATTTCGGAAATAGATAGAGATTGGGGTTCTTTCCACTCAAGACAAAGAAAGTCAATTTGACATTTCTTTCCCTGATAGTATTAATGGAAAATTCTGTTGAATTTAAGACCATCTTTCGGTGAGTATATATGTCCGGTTCAAATGAGGGAAGAGAAGCTGCTGGTTACATGGGGAATTATGAGAACGGCCAGAAAAATGGCTCAACGATGTTGATAAAATTTTTAGCGCCTAGTTTTCTTGATTGTATTCTGAGCAGTATGACTTTACAGATTTTTCCACCAACTGGATGCATAGCGTAAACCATAGGATGGGAGATGTGTCACAGCTCTCCACGATTTAGGAATTTATTAACTTATTCCCAGGAAGCGCCAGGGGAGTGGAGTGGAGAGGCAGGTAAAATGAAAGTGTGGAAGAGATTTAATGTGAAGGGGATACTGCTGGTCCTAAACGTTTCAATTCAGAAATTAGCATTTTGGGAACCTTTCATGAGCTCTATCTGCAGCTCTATTTCATTTGTAAATATACTTACATTTATTTTGTTCTGATTAAAGCAAAGAGATTTCTCAAAGGACAATTTAGGCTAAATTGTTCGATATTTGCTGTTCTCCTGATGCCATCAGAAAAATAAAGAGCACTATTTAAGATGGCTAGTGTCAAAATCACACTCGGGGCAGGCACTCAGCAGTGATAACATATGTTATGTGGCTGTTATTTCCAAATTTTCAGAAGGCAGAAGTAACGGAAGGCCCTGACATTATTATTCATTGCTGTTTGATAAATATGTATTTCAGTTTATGGTCTAAACTGTGACATACCAGAAAGTTTAGTTTAAAAATTATGTCCTCAAAAAACATCATATCATGGGACAAAACAAGAACCTTCTTGCCAAAGTCTTGTAAGTATGTGGTCCCATCGCCTCTCTCAGTTTGAATATAATGAATGAGGTGAATTTAAGAACACAAGGAGCAGGAGTCGGCCATTCAGCTCTTCGAGCCTGCTGTGCATTCAATGAGATCATGGCTGATCTTCAATTCAACGTTTTGTTTGCTGCGCTATCCCCGTATCCCCTGATGTTTTGGCATGCAGAAATCTATCCAGCTCAGCCTTGTACCCAATGTCTGACCGTCCACAGCCCTCTGGGTCATAGAATTCCAGAGATATACCACCCGCTGAGTGAAGAAACTCGTCCTCATCTCAGTCCTAAATCCCCTTATACTGAGACTGTGTCTCCTGGTTCTAATACCGCCGCCCCCCTCCCCAGTCACAGGAATCACGAACCTACATCTGTCCTGTCGAGCCCTTTAAGAATTTTGCAAGTTTGAATGAGATCACGCATTATTGTTCAAAACTCCAGGGAATGAAGGCCCAGTCTGCTTAATCTTCCTTCATTGGACAATCCCTCCAACCAAGGACTTAGCTACATAGCTAAACAGGTCTATCAGCTACCCATTTGCTGGTGAATTCACTCTAGAATCATAACGTTATAGAATGAGATAACAGGAAGGCGGGCAGACATCTCATCTTACTTCTGCTCTTTAGCAGACCCTTATAATTAGATCCGTCGTCCGCTGTCACCCCAAGGCCAGGGAAAACTAATCCCTTCAAATATTTATCCTTTTCTCTTTGGGACGTTACTATTAATTCTTTTTCCACCCGCCTTTCAGACGCTGTGATCAAGATAACAGCATATCACTATGTAAAACATGTTTCAGCATGCTGCCTGTTTGCTGAACTAACCATTTTCTGTCTGTGTTGTCCGGCTTCCAATCCATCTGACATTCCAATTATTTTCATTGTTTATATTATCAGAATCGTTCGTGGATTTGACACTTTTCTCAGATCGCACCCTCAAGTTCTCTGCTGTAAGGAAAACAGCCACAGGTCTCCAGTCCCTCCACAAAACAAGTGTCACACATTCCCAGCACTATTCTATTAAATTATTTGCACAGCCTCTTTAAGATCCTGGTATCCTTTCTGAAATGTCGTCACCCAACTGAGTCAAAAATAGTGGCTGATGAAGCTTTTGGAAAGCTTTCTTGTTTGCGTAACTTAATCAGCCAAAACAAAGCGAGGATGTCGTCTGTTTGTTGAACCTTGAAAGGTCAGCTTCAAAGATCAGTACATCGATGAGACCAGGTCTCTCTACTCGAGCACCATCGCACCATTGACTTTAACTCCTCTTCTTCCCCACAGCATACATCATTTCAGACTTTGCTCTGATAAATTGTATCTGCCATGTTTCTGCCCATTTCACCTCTCTGTTTATATCCGCCTTATTGCTTACTCCATTTCGGAATTCCGTGTTATCTGCAACGTTATGCCCTAGAGACTTTCGCCTGGTAATCAATACCTATTTAAAAAGTCAATGACTCTATTATCGGTATCTGGAAAAAAACACTCTATATCTACCACCAACATAAAAGGGCTTGCCATCACGGCTCTGTGCCTTCTGTCCGTTAACCATGTTTGTTTTCATCACTGCCTTCATCCCATGGCTTTAATTATGCAATTCGTTTCATTACATGGCACTGTAACAAAGTCGTTTTAAAACTACACAAGGACAATATATGCCATTCCAACTCAATCAACATATCCCAAGATTTCATCAGGTGCAGGACTAATGGAATTTACTGACCGAGGGGCAGTAGTGATGGACTGTTGAACTATCAGAGCATCGTTACTGAGTAAATTCAATCCTTTCAGGCAGCCAGTATAGAGGGGAGTTGTTATGACGTAGAGATACAGCTGTACGACCAGAGGTGCAGGACAGAAGGACTGCTGCACTGTTGGCAAGGGACTCTATCAAAGAGCTATTGACAGGGTCAGAGTTGCGGCAGTAGCGGGCAGTAAGCATGTTATCCTGGAGAGAAAGTAACAACATCGGAGAGGCAGTACTGATGGAGAGCAGAACTGTCGGCTGGCAGGACTGAAACACTTCCTCACAATCAGAAGGGCAGCACTGAGGGAATGCCTCACTGTGTAGATGTGTGCTGAGGAAGTGCTGCAGTCTAGGACGGTGGAAAATGAGTGGAGCTGCACTGCCGTTAGTTCATTACAGAGGTGTCTGGCGCAGCCCTAGGGACGCACTGAGTACCCCAGTATAACACAGGCGAAATTAGAGAAATGCTTAATTAGCTTTAAAACAGTTTTGGGATGCGCAAAAGCCGCATCCGCGCTATATGAATGCAATTATTCCTATATTACATCTCTCATATTTGACATTAAATTACATGATTCTTGACTTTAT
Organism: Carcharodon carcharias; assembly: GCF_017639515.1. Taxonomy (NCBI): domain Eukaryota; kingdom Metazoa; phylum Chordata; class Chondrichthyes; order Lamniformes; family Lamnidae; genus Carcharodon; species Carcharodon carcharias. The sequence goes on from NC_054481.1 coordinate 136,273,829, forward strand.
TAAACTATTGTCACTTTTGTCCCATTTATTAGATCGGACCTGGACTCTGTTTGCAAATACCCTGAGATTCCTGCTGTTTCTCTGAGAATTGTTTGTAGGAAAGGCCTGAGATGCAGAACAGGAAATAGAGAATGTTGGAAGTGTACACTTATTGACACCAGTCACAAGAGGGAGAAACCAATTGTTACCCGGATTTTTACGAATGAAGGATCGAATCTCTGTGATAAGGAACTGAGACATTGAACAAACCAGAAATTCAAAGAGCAGAGAAAGTGAGGGTGTGAGAGAGAATCTAACCAAATACAAAGGCTCACGAGACCAGACACAAAGATCAGGTGGGACCTGTCGGTGCGGGTGGTCGGTTGAATCCCGATGAATGAGCAGCTCCTGATTGCAGCCCGGAACATCACTTTTCAATGCATTGGTGTCTTAAATTTCGGCGCACAATTTACTCAAATTGCTGAATAGCCGTTTTTCAAGAGAAAAAAAATGCTGATTGTACATCTGAATATCAACTATATCTGGTAATCCGGTTTGGTAATTATCTTTAAAATACTGGTGGAAGAACAAGATTGTTGGATCAGCCTGTTTGCTGGCCGCTACACCGGAAATATATCCTGAGCGGTCTCTTAGCGACTTTTCTTTAGCGAGCTTTTCACTGCAGAGGAAATTCATTCACAAACTACGGGAAACCAGTTAAACAAAAATCAGGTTACGATGTGGGATATGTATCCTTGGCTCTGGCAGAAAAGGACTCGAGTTGTTGGAAGGTGGTGACCCTGAAGCTATTGAAGAGGTTGTTTTAAACTCCATCACTATCGCAAACAAGCATAAAGCCGTCACTGAAACGGATTATTTAGCAATGACGCAAGACTGCGACAATTTCGTTAAAAACCGCAAATACATCAGTTTCCCGTTAAGTACAGAGGAACGCGATTTCCCCCTGGCCTATTCCATGGTGATCCTTAGCAACATTGAGATGTTCGAGAGGCTCCTAAGAAGCATTTATGCTCCACAGAATGTGTACTGTGTCCAGGTGGACAGGAAGTCTCCAAATCCATTTGACTCGGCTGTCCAGGCCACCGCTTTCTGCTTCAGTAATGTCTTCATTGCAAGAAAATTAGAATCGGTGACATACGCCTCATGGTCCAGAGTTCAGGCTGACCTGAACTGTATGGAAGAGCTCCTGCAGAGCCCTGTCCCGTGGAAATACCTCATCAATGTTTGCGGACAAGACTTTCCAACGAAAACCAATTGGGAGATAGTCAACAGTCTTATGGCCAGGAACTGCTCGAATATTATGGACTCAGTAGCCCCGCCAAACTACAAAAAGGTAAATGGATCAGCTCATGTCATACATCTATCCAGTGTCCTAGTTTTCCTGCTAACCACCCAACCCACCTTCAATTCCCCTCTCCCTCTCTCTCCCCCTCCTCGGTTACAATGGCAGTGTTTGATTGGAGACTAACCGTTTTCTCCAAAATATCGTTGCTATTTTGAGCACAGGCATTTGTTCAAATCTGGAAAGGACCACCCTGGAAACTGTGGAAGCAGTTTGATATAAGGAACAAGAGTGCAAGACATATTTGACATATTGGATGTTTGAAACGTGCTGATCGGCGGGTTGCAATGACACAAGAACATAATTAAAGGGGGGAGTAGAAGACCATGCAGCCCATCGATCTTGGTTAACAATTAAATATGATCATAGCTAATCTTAGAATTGAAATCCATTCTTGCTCCCGCTGTCCATATCCCGTAATTCCCGGAGAATCCAGAAATATATCTATCATTGCCTTAAATGTATTCAATGATGATTCATCCACAGTCCTCAGGAGTAAAGAATTCCAAAGATTCACAAGATTTTGAGTGAAGACATTTCTCCTCATCACAGTCCAAAATGATTGGGTTCTTATACCGGGATAGTACCCCTTGTTTTGGCGCCATATTAAAAGCTTTTTGGAAATCCAGGTGTACTACACCAACTGGTTCCCCTTTACCTACCCGACTCGGTGCATCTTCAAAAAACTCATCTCAATTTGTCAACCACGATTTCCTTTTAGTTTAACCAGGGTGACCTTTTCTAAACATACTCTGCTTTTTCAAGAGAATTGTTAAGACTTCCTTCATAATGGGTCCCAGCATTGTCGCATCAACCAATGTAACCTAGCCGGCCTGTCGCTCAGTATTTTCTCTCTTTGTCAGGTGCAGCACACGGTTTCTGAAACTATCTGCTGCATGTGCTTTACTTTCACTGCATTGGCCTGATTTGAACATGGAAACAGACCACATCATTGCTCACAAATGGTGCCCGCTGGTTTGGACATAAGAAAGCAAAAGTGATGTGCTTTTAGCTATTTCCAGGCCTCTGAAGGCCCGGCAAGTTAATAGTTACTGTTTATTCTTTTTTTTAAAATAAACGCTTGCCTTCCAATTGCCGTCTAATTTCCGTCGTATATTTCACATTCCTGAGCTTCCCGGGTGACACCTCAGCATGATTCCTCTCCAATAGGCCATTACCAACATTGCACTGTGCCACCGCCTTGTTGTTTCTCCTTTACTTCCACTTTTCAATCATTCGCTATCAACATGACCTATGCATATTTCATATACAGAAAAAAAGTAGATGAAATATAAATTAATGAGACAATGAAAGTTTGTAGTTGCTGCTGTTACTTCCGATGTGGCTGGAAGATGAAGAGTAAATTGGAAAATAAGAAAAGTTTCTCTTTATGTTGACTTTCAGAGACGATGGGAATTTCATTATGAAATCCGTAACGGTGTCGTCAGAACTCAGCAAAAGAAGAGTTCCCCACCCATAAGCAGTCCCATGTATGTGGGGGGTGCCTACATTCTTGTCACCAGAGAATTTGTGAGGACTTTGTTTGCGAACCCCAAAATCCAAGCGTTTTTCAAGTAGTCCGAGGACACCTACAGCCCCGACGAACACATCTGGGGAACCTTACAGAGGATGCCTGAGATACCCGGCTCCATTCGGTACACTCCACGACACCACAAGAGTGACCCAGTTGTTACCCGAGCAGTGAAGTGGCCTTTTGAGGCTGGTGATGTAGCGAAGGGAGCCACATATCCGCCTTGCACAGGAAGGTACCGCCATCTAATCTGTGGTTATGGGTCTGGAGATCTACCCTGGATCGTCCAACAGGAACGTCTGTTCGCGAACAAGTTTGATCCGCAAGTGGACAACACAGCTGTGCAATGCATGGAGGAATATGTCCGATACAAAGTGATTAATGAAACACGGTCTTAAGAATAAATGGGTGTAAATGAACCTAACGAAGAAGGCAGGATTATAACATAGAATAAATAACAATTTCGGATTGAGGCAATCTGCTGAATAATAATGCAGGACGATGTCAGATATGAACTGAAAAAAGTAGCAAGACATATTATTAAGTAAACCTGGGTCAAAATATTGGAACTCCATTCCTATTAGTGCGGTGGTTATACATATACCATGTGGTCTGCAGCGGAACAAGAAGGCGGCTCACCATCACCTCCTCGAGGGCAATTAGAGTTCGGTAATAAATGCTGACCTAGACAGCGATGCCCACACTCCGTGAAACAATAATGAAAGCTGGAGATTTCTCATCATTAGGGCTGTAGCAGTGGAAGTATCATTCATTCAAACTGGTGAATTCCCAGGAACTGAATCCTTCAATCGAATTATATTATTCACAGCTACAGTACCAGAAATTCCTATGTTGTACATCAAAGCAATCCAAAGCTGCTGTGGCAGATATATCAGAGAGGTTGTTATGTCCGCATGTCTGGAACTAAATACACTTTAATATACGAAATCATTCGACTATTTTTATAAAAGCCCTAGGTATAAAAATAATCTTCTTCGTAGTTGTTCTCAGTGATAATACATTGGTACATATTTTATCATTGGGCTCTCATACCATTCACGCTCTCTTTATATTTAAATATATATTGCTTCCAATGCTCGTCATTTTTCATTGCTTTATGAATTACGGATTTTCTATGATAAATGCGTAAACACATTTTGATATGGGAATTAACTGTAATTATCTCACTATATAACATGGATTTTCGGCTTTGGGATCTTTATTCTATCGACAAGTCACGACTCAATCATTTCTTTCAACTCTTCCTCTCTTCCGAGGGGAGTCGACTTTCAGAACAATGCTGACGACATCTTGCTCCCACACTTACACGTAACAACAATTGATATAGACTGTTGTAACTTAATTCTGCAGCCGTCAAAAATATTTTGATTACGATTATGATCACTTGTGTCGAGTGTGAATTGTGTTGTATGGAAATAAATACAAATTCATTCTGCAGCTGCATGAATATAGCATGTGACGCGTGAAAATGAGGATCAAACATATTTGTGGTGAATGGATCGAGCAGCGGAAGAGAATCATGTGCTGCACTCTGGGTTTTCGGCGCACAGCTTCATACATTCAAAAGCCAGTGATCTTTACCGCCCAGAAACAAGGCATTATTTCCGTTGTTTAGCCTGCTGTCTGCAAAAAAAAATGTTAGATTGTTAGCACCGCCCCATCGCTTTACTTTTCATGGTTCATTTTAGTTTTAGTTATTTCTTTGATTATTTTTTTTGTGACTCTTGCCTCCAACATTGCTTCCAGCAAGGCATTCCTTCTCATATGTGTTGCTTGTTTCTTTGGATATGAGCGTCGTGGGCCAGGCCGGACTTTACTATAAATTCCAGATTTCCCTTGAGAAGGTGGTGCTAATCTGTCTCACTAACACATGCAGTCCATCCAGTTTACTGCTGTCCACAGTGCGGTTAGAGAGCGAGAGAGTTCGGAGATGTTTGGCCGAACGAAAATGAAGGAGTGAAATTTCCAGCCAGAATGTTCCGTGGTTTGAAGGGTGTCCTCCAGGTGCTGGTTTATTATGGGTCTTCTATCTTTGCCTTTTCTTACTGTCATTGGTGGCGGTTTGGAATATTCAGCCGAAGGTGAGTCGCTGCGGAGCATTTTGCAAATAGAATTCATTTCTCCCATTGTGCGCGATGGTTCAGGCGCGCGATGTGGTGCCTTATCCACTGGCCTACTTTGTCTTGGCAGGGATCGAGTTTCTTGGGTGTTTCTTCGAGCTTTAAACTTTCTGGGAAGAGAAGTGAATCCCATCAGATGCCTGGTGTGTATTTTGTAAGCAGGCTTTGGGGATTCAGGAGGTGAATTAATTGCCGTATTTTTCCCAAACTCTGACTTCCTCCTGCGGCCGCAGTATTTATATGATTCGTTCAGTTCAGTTCCTGCTCAATGGCAACTCCAGGATCTTCTTGATGAGGGTTACAACAGTTTTAGTTCCGTTAAAAAGCGCAGATTTCTTGTTAAGAGGCATTTTTCTGCTACTTGTGCATCTCCTCAGTTACCAGGAGGGCCGGGGGAAGGCGGAGGGTCAGATGTGGGTCCAAGTGTCAGAGATTCGGAGGGTCAGGAGCGAGTCAGAGTGTCGGCCAGGAGGTAGTCGGGAATGCCAGTTGGGGATTCGGGGCTCAGCTGTATAGTTACCAAGAGTTATCTGGATCTCTCTGACGTCTCCGAAATTACCTCAGGTTTGGAGACGTTTTCACAGAGTCCCGGATGGAGGGGGGTTTCCCATGAGTAGTTGAAACTTCCTGGGCAATCCCCATCCTTGCGTTGGGACTTCCGAGGGGTCTTTCAGGGCTTCTTCTTGGGGTACCGCTGAGAAATGCCCATCCGGAGACCAGAATATCTGGGCCAATGTGTACATCCTGTTTCTTGGGGAATGTAGAACATGAGATGAAATTTAGTTTGGTTGCTGGTGCCCCTTCAGGTCCTCCTGTGATAAAATAATTTGGAAATTAACTTGAATTAATATTGTTTTCTCCAGTTCCTCTCCGAATTAACGCTGGGTCGCAGTGTAAGTAGGTGTTGGTACAGGAACTGAGCAGCTGCAAAATGAGTGATGAGGAATCTGTGATATAAAGAGGGCTGTGATGTAACACCACATTTCTGCACTTTACTGCTAAATGGTACAAACAATCCAGGGCATCCATAGCAATTAAAGAGAAAAAACTGCCGTATGTATTGCAGAGCAAAATGATGAGTTTTGTTCCGTTCTCTACACCTGGATCCTTGCGATTCATTGCTGCCTCCACAGTGTATTCACTGTTTCACAGTGCGATATTTTGTTTCCAAGCTCTACAAGGAATTGGCATAAGCTTATCAACAGTGAAGAAGACTGTGAGATAGACATACACATTAGGTCTTGCATAAAGGAGGGAGTGAATAAGTCTACATACAGGAGTATTGAGACGAATTAATACTGGAAATATATCACACTAGTATGGAGTCTGTGGTAATGATGGGGAGATCGGACATGTCCTTCCTACAAGGTAATAATTTATCTATTTGGAGAGACCACACTTTCATTGGAATGAGCACATTCGCGATCAAATTAACTGGAATGGAGAGAAAAGAAGTAAAATAAATTAGTGAATATGCTTGCTACTAAAGCAACAGTTTAACGAGATCGGGAGTGAGGTCTTTATTACTGCAGAGGAATTGCACACTGATTCATTGGCCAGGGTTCTACTTTCCTACACAGAAACATTTGTCACACAATTTAAAAATGAATCGGGGATTTGTTTGGAAACCATTTGTAGTCAGCACATGATCCGCTGGATGTGCCCCAAGTGAGGCCGCAGTGCGGGTGCGGAAGAGAGCAGGCATTTTATAGAGTTAAATAAAACAATGCATTAAACTGGGAATTGGCTCTATACTGAAGGCTTGAATGTTTGAAGGCATGGAGAGATGCAGACAATTAGTTGCTCTGTGTTGACGGAGCCTACAAGAGTTCAAGTAAAAAAGAAAACACACAGAACTGCAGTGACGACGCTGAAGCTACGGATCAGGTTGGAAAAGGAAGTTTGAATTCGAGATATTGAGTGAAATAGTAAGGAAGACAAGTAAGAAGGCCTAACAGGATTTGTGAAGAAATGCACACAAGTGACCTGGGAAGGTGGATAGACTGAAACAGCCTATAATAAGGCAGAGGATAGATTTCAATGCTGGCAGAAGCTGAGATACACAGTGAGAGACTGTGTTAGAGGAAATTACAATTACAGATCTCAGCAAGACAACAATTCCACTTTCTGTTTACTGGTGTGAACTAGTTGGATGTTCCATATGCTCAGTAGAATCATTAGAATCATTTTGTTCATTCAATCAAAGTTGTTAAAATATATGGATAAAATAAACGTTTCCTAATTAAGCAGATATTTATCTTTAAAACAGTGCAGAGTCCTTATAATTCAATATCCAGACATGGCCGATACTTTCTCAATTTATTTGAATTATGTTATTTTTTTCTGCTCATAAATCAGTAAACTCAACATTCACCAGAATAAATTGAGGACCTAATAATGATAAACACATTCCGGAAATACAATATATCTCATAAAATTTGACAAATTGTCATAGCAATTCAAAACAATCTGCTTATCATAATTTTCCTGAAGTTTCAGCAGTTCATTCTGATGAACGATTATCAAAGCTGCCTGTCACTATCTTCTCACTTTCCTTCTCGCCATCCCTCTATTTTGCTTCAGTCTCTTTCTCCATTGCTCCTCTTCCTATATATCCGCACTAGCATTCTCAGCTGTCACTTTCACATCTGTTTCAATATTCATATTCTGTTCACTAACCCCGTGTTCGATGATCCCATTCTCAGTGTCAACTCGTTCAATGGTGAAGCTTCGGTTAATCGTTTATTGTTTCAAAATCGACCGAGTCTCCATATGGTCGCCTCCACTATTCACTTCATCTGCAATGCATTGAATAAACTAATGTTTTCTAAACCGATCTCACAATAATTGAAAATCCATTTCATACAATAACAAAGTTTAGGTGTGGAATTGTTCGAAAAATGAAACACCAGTGGAATTGCTGTTATGTTGAATCTGTAGATAGACAGAACGGCCCACGATTTTAACAGCTGCACTGCAAAGTGACCCAACATAACATCAAAACATTTATTTTGTAATGTAGCCCAGTAAGAATGTATTGATTGACAGAGAAGCAGTAAATGAGATGTGAAAGTATCGGTGGGCAGACCTCTGAAGCGACGCTACGCACAAAATGAAACGCATTTCCTAACAGTGATAACAAATAAATATATTGAAATCGGAGTTAAAATGCACTTTGAATTGTGAAGGGAGGACGTTGCACTACCTGCTGTCACGTTGAGACCATGAGCTGTCTCAGTTTCAATGAATGAAAATACACTTAGTAAAATATTCTGGGAGAGTTTCGTTGCACAACGTGAAGCTAATAACGGCTTCTGATTCAAAAACAGAATTACCTGGAAAAACTCAGCAGGTCTGGCAGCATCGGCGGAGAAGAAAAGAGTTGACATTTCGAGTCCTCATGACCCCTCGACAGAACTTGAGTTCGAGTCCAAGAAAGAGTTGAAATATAAGCTGGTTTAAGGTGTGCGTGTGTGGGGGGCGGAGAGATAGAGAGAGGTGGAGGGGGGTGGGGTGTGGTTGTAGGGACAAACAAGCAGTGATAGAAGCAGATCATCAAAAGATGTCAACAACAATAGTACAATAGAACACATAGGTGTTAAAGTTAAAGTTGGTGATATTATCTAAACGAATGTGCTAATTAAGAATGGATGGTAGGGCACTCAAGGTATAGCTCTAGTGGGGGTGTTTTTTTTTTAAATAATGGAAATAGGTGGGAAAAGGAAAATCTTTATAATTTATTGGAAAAAAAGGAAGGGGGAAACAGAAAGGGGGTGGGGATGTTTTTAACGGCTTCTGATTGTCTGAGAACTGTTCTTAACCCAGACACTTGACTCCAATTTTACAGTACAGGGAATATTCCAGTGACTGTGCTAAGTTTGGATGAAGAAACATATTACAGATATAATGCATCTCATACAACATCGAAAGTCCATAGGCCAAGGGCATTTCACTATCCAACAGAATAACAGGCAGCTGCGGAAAACATGCATGGAGAGATAATATTGAGTGAAATAGCACAGCTATCACCGATTTACCACATAGATAACACCGATTTACGTTATTAATAACCGAGATAACAGCGGACCAAGAACACCTATTGCTGCAAGGAACGGATAGTAAATGTAATTTATCCGAATGATTACTGGAAAACCTGGTTCTTTGAGAAGCAGCTAATTCTGCTGGTATCTCACCCGCAGATCCGACATGCACTCCAACATGATCCAAAGCAAAGGGCCCTGATTGACATGGGAGATGCATCTCCACGGAATCGCTTACATCCATGAACATTGCTAATATTTACACTCAATTGAGCAAGCACATTCCATCATCAGTTTTCACTTTGATGTAAATTGTGTGCCGAGAAAAAAACTCTCAGCGCCCTGAACATAATCTCCCTCAGACCTCCCTGGTGGATTAAACAGAAAACTGCCCTCAAATAGGACTGATTCGACTAAAAATGAACGGCTTAATGTACTTTTTACAAACAAAGGTCTTGAGAACATTCCCTCCTACGGATTGTGTCAATGTTAAAGATTTTCTGCAGTTTGTACTTAACCCAGGGATATAGCCAACCCGATTAGTTCCGCCCCTAAAATTTCCTCTTACCTGTGTTTTACACACTGAAATATTAAAGGCCACATTTGGAATTGCAGCCTTGAACTCATTGTGGGCAATACAAAGAAAGTATCCAACTTATACTCAAGTCTTCATTATTTTAATGTAAATATTGTTATATTTACTTCATATAGGTTAATGACCCGAGTTATATTAAAACACATCCAACTCCTGATTAATTTTCCACAACTCACTCTGACCAGGCAACCCACTCTCAACCATCTATTAATACAAACTGAGCTATAACACTGGTATCCATTCCCAGGACTCACAAAGTCCATCTACATAATCTCCACCAAAGTGGCAAGAAGGGTCATCCCCCTTTCTAAAAGATATACTGCTTTGGATACTGTTGGGGAGGGGGTGGGTGTTGGGGGGTGGGAATAGCCTCTCAGGGGAAAGCAGCAACAGCCAAGTTCATGGGACCATGGGAGGCTCTGCTGCTTAGAGGGTGGGAGGAAAACAAATGGCAGGGTTATAGTGATAGGGGATTCAATATTTAGCGCCACAGACAGACGTCTCTGTGGCTGCAAATGTGAGCCAAAGATGGTATGTTGCCTCCATGGTGCCTGGATATCACGGAGCGGCTGCAATACATTCTAGGGAGGGAAGTTAAATAGCCGGTGGTTGTGGTACAAATGGTTCCAACGACATAGGTAAACTAAGGGATGAAGACCTGCAAACTCAGGACAGGAAGTTAGGAGATAAATTAAAATGCAGGACCTCAAATGTAGTAATCTCAGGATTACTCCCAGTCCCACGTGCTAATGAGAGCAGGAATAGGAGGATAGACCAAATGAGCACCCGGCTGAAGAGATGGTGTAACCGGGAGGGATTCAGATTGTTGAGTCACTGGGACCAGTTCTGGGGAAGGTAGGCCCTGTACAAACCGAATGGCCTGCAGCCAGTCAGAGCTGGGACCAGTGTCCTTTCGAGGGCTTTTGCTAGTTCTGTTGTGGAGTATTTAAACTAGAGTGGCAGGGGGATGGGATACAAGGGGCAGGATCAGATAGGTCAGATTCATATCAGAAAAAATGGAGGTGGAACATTAGCTTGGGTCGTTGTGATAGACACAGATTTGCAGGAGAAACAAAGTTTACAAAATGCCCATGCAACGGAAAGTGACGAGGTTAAACATGTTATACTTCAATGCAAGAAGTATTACAAGCAAGAGAGATGACTCAATGGCATAGGTAGACACATAGCAGCAGGATATCATTGCAATAACCTGGCTAAAGGAGGGGCAAAACTGGCAGCTTAATATCCCTGGGTATAGAGTCTTCAGACACGATAGAGTAGGAGATAAAATGGGAAGTGGGGGGTGCGGGGGTAACACTAATGGTTAAAGAATCAATTCCAGTTCTGAGAAGGGATGATATGCTAATTGTTTCAAAAAACGAGGCATTATGTATTGAGCTTATCAATAAAAAGGTGCAGTCACACTACTGGTAGTATCGTACAGACCTCCAAATAGTCAAAGGGAGATGGAAGAACAAATATGTAGGCAAATTTCTGCTTGTTACAACAAGGGGGCAATGATAATAGGAAACTTCAACTATCCTAATATCAGCTGGGATTCAAACAATTTAAGGAGCACTGATGGAGAAAAAAAAACATGCAGTGTTTCCATGCAATGTTTTTCAACCAATTCCTGACAAAACCAACGAGAGGAGATGCAATTCTGGACGAGTCTTGGAGAATGAAGAAGGGCAAGTGGCTGAAGTGAAAGTTGGTGACCATATCGGGGACAGCGATCATTTAGATTTAGCATTACCATGGAAAAAGTCAGAAATAAGGCAGGAGTAAAAGTCTTGAACTGGGGGAAGGCAAATTTGGCAGAAGTGAAAAGGGACTTTTTGGAGGTGGACTGGGCAGCATTCTTGGAAGATTAAACAGTGGAAAACGAGTGGAAAGCAATAAAGAGTGAGATCTTAATTGTACAAAGTAGACATGTCTCCTATAAAGATAACAGTGGTACTGCCAAATCTAGACCCATCTGGCTATTTGGAGGAATATAGGGGAAGATCAAACAGAAAAGGAAAGCGTATGAAAGGCACTAAGCACTGCAGATAGCCCAGACAAATATAGGAAGTGCAGAAATGAAGTAAAAAAGGTTAATACAAAATCAGAGAGGGCATGAAAAAAGATTAGCAAGTAAAGTTAAAGTTAACCCAAAGATGCTTAACCAGTACATCAATGCTGAAAGGTTAGTTAAGGAAAAAGTGAGACCTAACCGAGATGAAGAAGGACACTTGTGTGTAAATGCAGAGGCTGTGGGAAGGGTTTTGAATGAATAGTTTTTCTCCATGTTTACAAAGGAAAAGGATGATATAGATATAATGGTCCAGGAGGAACACTGTGAGATATTGGACGGGATAGTCATAAAGAGAGAGGAAGCACTCGAAGGGTTGAATCCTTGAAAGTTGCAAGGTCAACAGGGCCAGATGGATTGCTTCCGAGGTTGTTGAAGGATGTCAGGGAGTATATAGCAGAATCTCTGAGGATGGTTTTCCAATCTTCACTAGATACAGGAGAGGTAAGGGAGGATCGGAGAAATGCAAACTTAGTTACATTGCTTAAAAACAGATCAAAGGACATGCCAAACAATTATAGGGCAGTTACTCTTACATCTGTGATGAGCAAATTATAGAATCAATTCTAAGAGATAGGATTAACTGTTTCGTGGAAAGGCATGGAGTAGTTAGGGACAGTCAGCATGGAATAGTTAAAGGATGGCCTTGCATCACAAATTTGATTGAATTATTTGAGAAAGTGACAAGGAGAGTCGATGAAGGTCATGCAGTTGATGTTGTGTACATAGACTTTTACAAGGCATTTTAGAAGGTCCCGCATGACAGTTTGGTCAGGTACGTTAAATCCCATGAGATTGAGGGTAATGTGGCAAACTGGATAAAAGGTTGGCTTTCTAACAGGAAACAAAGGCTAATTGTTGATGGATGCCCTTGCGAATGGAAAGTTGCCACATGTGGTGTTCCACAGAGCTCGGTATTGGGGCCCTTGCTGTTTGTGTTATATATTAACGATTTTGATGTTAACGTTGGGGGCACGATTAGGAAATTTGTACATGACACAAAGATTGGCCGAGTTTTGGATAGTGTAGAGGTTAGTCATGATCTCCAAAACGATATAGATGGGTTGGTGGAGTAGCGGTAAAGAGGCAGATGGGTTATAACATTGAGAATTGTGATGTCATACATTTAGGGAGGTCAAACGGTTACAGGGTTTACACTATAAATGGGAATATACTAAGAGAGGTTGAGGAAGTGAGAGATCTTTCTGGACAAGTACACAGGCCCCTGAAAGCAGCAGTTCAAGTCAACAATGTTTTAAAGAAGGATGTTCTCCTTCATTGGCAGAGGTATAGACTATATAAGTAAGGATATAATGTTGGAATTGTATAAAACACTGGTGAGACCACAAATGGAGTATTGTTTGCAGTTCTGGTCCCACATTACAGGAAGGATGGAATAACTCTGGAGATAGTACAGAGGAAGTTTACAGGAATGTTGCCAGGGTTAGAAAAGTGTAGCTACGAGGAGAGATTTGATAGGTTGGAGTTATTTTCCTTCGAACAAAGAAGGCTGAGAGCGACTTGATTGAGGTGTACAAAATTATGGGGGGACTACATAGAATGGACAGGCTAACATTGTTTCTCTTGGTGGAGAATTCTAGACCCAGGAGACATAGATTCAAGGTAAGGTGCAGAATGTGTAGCGTGGGTTAGGGGGTGGGTGGGGGCATGAGGAACAACTTTTTATGCTGAGAGCAGTGGGTGTCCAGAATTCACTGCCCATGTTGGTGGTAGTGGCAGAAACTCTAACTCTTTTAAATTGTGGTATATGTGTCAGTTCATGTGTGTGTGTCTGTGTGTATCTGCGTATGTGTGTGTTTATGTGTATGCATGTGTTTGACTTAACTCGATCAAATTAAGCTGCTCTGATGGCTCTGCTGCAAACATGGGGGGCAGTTTAGAACATTTCCATTTTTGAAATAAAGCAGGCTAGAATATTTTCAAAGGAGGAGTGAAAAATGTCATCTAGCCAGATGAAGTTTGGAAGTAGTGTATTGATTTCCCTAAAGATCACTGGTGATTTTTATATTCAGAAAGATAAAGTCCAAAGAGATAGTGAATCGACAGGAATTTCTATTCAAACGTGGGAATATGTATAAAGGAGTGAAGCTCTACGTAAGTGTAGGCATTTTTAAGATCTAACAAATGTGACAAACCATGAGCATCTATGGCTCAAGCTTCTGAGAACTGATGTTAACAAAAGTGTCTTTTACTTTGACCGGTTCAGGGTATTGCATCACATGTTGCCTGAGGGATTTAAAATCCATGTGCCTTACTGTTACCTTAACAACAGTGTAACTGGGAGTCTGATTACATAGGGAGTTTCGAAGCTATTATAGTCATAATTTGTAGACATATGTATTTATTTAAAATCATTTCTCCTATTAATAAATGTTTAATCTAGTTTTGTAAAGCCCTAGAATATTTGGTGGTCTTATTACTACTGAATTCAAGGCACGCAACATGATCTTCACACAAATTGCAAAATAATTTGCGCCAGTTGTTGCAAATTTCCTTTGGGATTTGAACAAATCAGCAACAACCATCGGCTATGCCATGATATTTCCACAAAACCATTTTATGACTGCACCATAAAATGGCACAGATAGTGAGAGACGCAGAGATCTACAATCACTCATTTGAGCAAATTGAGCAGTGAGCTCTCTGAGTTAACAGGTTACATCCTTGAAATAGCCTGCCAATAGCTGCTTGTTCACATAAATGTGATTCACGTGTTTTGGTACCGGGCTTCTTACAATACTTTTTACAATACAATCTTCCCAATTGGCATCTATTTCTTCAGTTTCCAACACAAACCTCTCTACTTCGCAAAACAGTAATTTATTAGCAATACAGGAATACTTAGCCTTGGTTTAATGTTAACAGTGTCAGCCCAGATGTGAATGTGCACATCAGTCAGTACTTTATCCCGACTCTCACTTACTGGACAGGAATCAACAAACGCACAGGTTAAACAAATGGAAATCTTTAAACATTCGCTAATTAGTTTATTTGGAGTATTGTAAATTCGAACTTTCATTTCATTAAAAATATGGAAGTTAATTCATTAGGAGGCTGGGATGCTCTGCAAATTATTATTTTTTTCAATCAGGAAGTGCATTAAATCCTACCCGAAGCAGTCAGAGCCAGCCCAGCCAAAGGCTAAAAGAATGGTGGCAGAAAACAGAGCGAGAGTGAGACCAGCGGGAAGGGAGCATTAAAGATCTGCAGCAGAGCAGCAAGCCTGGAAAAAAGGAGTGAGGCCACCAGGGAGTTTAAAATAGGGGCGACAGAGCAGCGAGAGTGATAACAGAGCAAACCATTTGGGAGGAAAGAAGTGCCATTGAAGTGCAGCACAAGTGAGAAGAGAGTGAGAACCGTGGAATGGGGGATAGTGCCTATTCCTAGCTGAGCAGAGGCGGAGAGGGCGAGGAGAGTGGGGATGTAAAAGGACAAAAGCTGAGGAACCAGATTGAGAACAAAGTGAGATCAAAGGGGGCAGAATGAGTAGCAGCGGAGCAGCCAGTAGTGAAAAGAGCCACCTTCTGTGCCGCAGGTGACACCTCTGGCTTTCTCATCTCATGCCCAGTCCCTTATCCTGCCTTCTCCCCAACATCTTTAACTTTCCCTCTTTTACATTCTCCTAGACCTTCACGTTCCTTTTAATCCTCCCACATCGCTCTCTCCCTCCTGTGCTTCCACAGTACGATATCCACACCCCTCCTTCCACAGGCTCTCACTTTATCTTCTCCTTCCAAACCATCGACCTCCCTCCCCTCCAGCCACACCTCTTTCTAGGTCTTCCATTACCTATTTCTTTCCCGATTCTCTCCTTCGTTCAATCATTCGACGTCCTTAGCTTTGGTCCCATCATTCAACATCCTCTGTGACTTCTCCCTTCTATACCCTGCCCCCACAATCACTTCCTTCCTCACTACTTTCTGTTATCCTTCCGCATCCTCCCCTCCCTCACTCGCTGACAATACTAAATCACATTGCTCCTTCCCTCTCTTCTTTCCACATCCTTTCACAATCTCCCTTCGTTCTAGAATACTCGAACGGTCCTCCACTTCCACATTACAAGGCAAGAGACATCCCTCGCTCTCTCCTCTCGCTCCATTCACTCTTCCTCCCGCAACTGTTTCCAGGTTTTTCCTCCTTCCCTACTCTCCTTCACCATTTCCACTTCGGCTGCTTCCATCTTCTCAAGATTTCTCTAAGTTATTCAGTGCCACTCAATTTCACGCATTTAAAAGCATTATTCCTCCTATTTTGCTTCAGCACAGAAATAATTGACCCAGTGGGTCTACGCTGGCTCTTTCAAAGTGTACTCTATCTCGTCCTAATGTGCCACCCTTTCCCAGGAAGTATGCATTTTTTTCCCAGTTTTCAGACGTTTTTTTTTTATTTTTCTAATTCTCCATTTAAAAATTCCGGCGCTGTGTCAGGCATGCATCCCGCAGCGGACGTACTCGCTGTGCTAGAAAAACAAAATCTTCACGTTTTATTTGGTTCCTTTGCCAATTACCTTAAACCTGTGTCCGATGGTTCTTCATCCTCCAGCCAATAAAAACAACGTATATTTATTTACGCTATACAGATTTTAAATGCGTTTTAGCATTTTGTCAAATCTCCTATCAATATTTTTCTCTAAGCAATCAGGTGAACCCATAAAGGCATTTCTCTACCGAGAACAATAGCAACTCCTGCAATAATCCATGAATGCCTCCATTGTGTCGCCTAGAATACGGCAAAATACTCTAGTTGAGGGCGAAGAATATTAAAAAAAAACCGGAGCTTCCTTGATCTTCACCCGAATGGCATCCATCGGAAATATCGGGGGCGAGCCTGCCTCTGGTCGGCGTGCGCACGCCCGTTTCGTTTTCCAGTCGAGGAGGCCTTTAGTTATCTTGAGGAGAGAATTCCACTATCTGCAGTTGGACGTCCTGGCAAAGAGAATTGTCTTCAAATTGGAAGGCACCAGCTCTGCAGGGCTGGAAACGCCATTGGAAACAGTGGTCACCGTCCATACTGCCGCTAGGCCAAGAAAGACGTGTTGTGATAGACATGGGCATCTGGGAACGTCCATAATGTGGCTGAGAGGGTTGGGGTCGTAAGGGGCAGGGCAGAGGGACGAGGTGGACACGCGGAGGGAAATCCCGGTGTCTGGTGGTTGCAATCACCACCATAAATGAGCCCCCTGCCACCCCTTGTCAATGACCATTAGCCGGCAGTTTTAAAATGCTGGGATACAGTTTGGGCTCTGGCCCATTCCGCCGCCCATTAAATCAAGGTGAAGGTTGGATGAAACCATTCGGTGGGCTCTAATTGTTCATGAAAGTGCATAAATTGGCCGTCGGCAGATAGTCACCCTTCGCCTCCCCCGCCGCTCGTACTCTGAGTGTACGATTGTGCGAGTGCAGCGGAAAGGCAGAACGTAAGAGCTCAGCTTCAACTTTTATGAGTCCATCCATCAATTTCCTGTCCACGGCTGGGCCCTACAATCCAGCTGAATCTCTATTGATAAAGTGCAGGTTCCTGTATGTCTTTTTAACGGCATTGCAACTTACCCTGTCACCTGTAACGCATGGTAGATGCATATCCCCCGGCCTCTTTTTCTGGAGCACCCTTTAAGGATTTAACCCTTCAGTTTATGTGGTGCCCTCCTCATTCTCCGTGTCAACAGGTGTCACTTCTCACTTCTCTGCATTACATTTAATTTGTCATGCAACCGCTCATTCCACAAACCTTTCTACGTGTTTTTAGGCCTGTCACGATCTCATTCACAGCTCATAATACCTCCAAGTTTTGTGTCATAGAAAGTTTTGACATTGTGCACTGCACAGACAGTTCAACGTGTTTGATGCATATCACGAAGATCTGTCGACCCAATACTAACTCTTGGGGAATTCTGCTGCATATATTCTTACAGTCTCAAAAAAGCAGCAACTATTCACCATTAGCCTTTGCTTTCTGTCACTAAGCCAATTGTGTATCCATGCTGTCACTGCCATGTCTTTCATGGTTCCGAACTTATTTGGCAATTATATGATGCAACATTTTAACAAACCACCTTTTGGAAATCCTTATGTACCACATTAACCATGTTATCATATTCAGTACTCAGTACCGTTTGGAGAGCGTGATGCACACATGGGCCTCATTGCGCTATGTGTATAGTTATCATTCCTGTCTCTTAGCTCACATTTCTCACTTTGCGTACTCCCGTTAAATGCTGAGTGACTACATCTAGAAAATTTCCTTCCCTTCCTCTCATTGTTCTACTTCCCTTCCTCACTTAAATACTTCCACGCCCCTTTCCTGCGGTTTCTCTGTCCTCCATATCATCTCCATGTCTCACCTCTCTCTTTCCTCATCCTTCAACGACGTCTTCTTCAATACCCTCGTTTCACATCGCACCATCCTCCTTCCCTTCATCATTCAACTGACAACTTCCTTCCATATGCTCAACTCCTGCGCCTAATACCACATTTAACTCTTTCTCCTCTCCTTTCACATCCCTCCCCTCTCCTCCATAGCGCCCTCTAGACTCTTCTTCCACGGTCTTTCCTTTTTTCCCACTTCTACCTCATGTCCCTCCGATATAACCTTCCATACGACCCGCCTCCCCCAAATGCTGCCTTGCTTCCAGGTAAATCCCTTAAATCCTTCCTTCTGTATATTAACCCTTCTCGTCTCCTACCGCCTCTCCATTCACATCGTCACTATTATTCTTTCTTCCACATCTGCCCACTCTTCAGAATCCACATCTCTCACTCCTACCAAGAGCCAAAGAAAAAAAATGGAAACACTCACCAAGTCAGGCAACACCTATTGGAGCTTGTCCAGCTATCATACCTCTATGCCATCGCCTCGCTCTGGGGCAGGAATCATGTATTCGAATGGGATGGGTTGCACCTCAATACTATTGGGATCAATGCCCTGATGCTGAGGTAGCATAATGTGGTTGAGGAGGATGTGAACTAAGTTGGCAGTATTCGGGTCCCAGCGTATAGAAATGGAAAAGTAGAACAAGGTGCAGGATGGAGTGTGTTTGTTGTGCCTCGTTACCACATCTCTAATAATAGTTACAACCTACTAATTACTGATGTTAATCTAACTGCCCTATCCTTCAGGATTTCTCCCCTCACCGTATCTGAAATAGCGGGGTCCAATTTGTCGCATAACAGCCCCTGAGAATTCCCTTAGAATAGAAGCAATTATGGAGGTTCAAAATACAAATATATCCACTCCAGTGAAGCTATATTTTTTTTTTAAATTCTGTTTGTTCATAAAAAAAACGAAGTTCTATAAAATCACTATTTCCATTTTGTGCATTAGTTTTACAGATTCAGGAAGTTTCCCCACCTAATGAATGAAACAATATGCAGTGGGGTTTGCACTATTACACTGAAAAAACCGTCCGCCTAAAGGAAAGCGCCAGGATAGACTGCGCATGCGCAGTCCGCCTGCACTGTGCTTGTTGACGCGCTTCCGGTCAACGAAAGGAGTTACAATGGTTCGCATGGTATCTTTTAGCCAAGGAGACAATGGGAGCTCACAGAAAATCAAGTGGATCGGTAGGTATTGGGGCTCCTATTTGAAGGATAGTGCAAAAAAAAAGCAACCTGTATGTGCACAGCAAGTTTTACCGTAATAAAACCTCCCAAGGCGTATCACAGCAGCATTATTAAACAGGACCTGGCACCAAAATACATCGGGGCATCTTAAGATAGGTGCCCACAAGTGGATCAAAGAATTGAGGTGTAACGAGTGTCTTGAGGGCAGAAAGAGGGCCTGAAAGTTTGAGGAAGCGAATTCCAGAGCTAAGAGGCTAAATTGCCGAAGCCGCGGCCACTGCTGATGGAACCATTGAAATTGGGGATATTCGGGTGGTAACATTTAAAGGCTCACGAATATCTCAGAAGTCTTGGGGACTGGAGGAGGTTTTTGGAGACAAAGAGGGGCCAAGCCATGGGGGAATTTTAAAATAAGAGGTGAGTATTTTAAACGAGATGCATTGATAAACCCGGTTCCAATGAAGGTCAGTGAGCACAGGCTGAATGGTTGAAGGGGTGGCAGAGTCTGGATGAACTCAGCTTTATGGAGTATGGAGAGTAGGTAGCTAGGAAGAAATACATTAGCTCAGCAGATGAAGGTCGGATTGAGGGTTTTAGCTGCAGATGAACAGAGGCAAGGTCATAGTCGGGCGATGATAAGAAGGTAGCCCTAGGTATGTACTGATAAACTCTTCTCGGTGTAAAATAAGACTCAGAGTTTGTGAGAAATCTGCTGCAGCCTCAAGAGTGTTAGCAGGGAGAGGGTGGAATTGGTGGCCAGAGAGAGCATTCGCTTTTATGTAATTTATATTTAATTGAGTGACATTTTTACTCATCCAGGACTGGATACCCGTCCAACTGCCTGACAATTTAGAGATAATGGACAGGTAGAGAGAGAGAGAGACGGCTGTCAGGTAAAGTTTGATATCAGCAGTGTTTCAGTGGAAACTGGCTTTGCATCTTCAGCGAATGTTGCTGACATTGACGAGAAGTAGGAGAGGGCCAAACAGGAACCCTTGGGGTACACGAGCGGCAGACATTTAGGAGCGTGAAGAGACGCCATCACAGGATCAGTACCGGGGAAAGGTTGGATTGTTTGTAGAGATTTCTGATCATAGAGCACCCCACACCTACTCACCGCCTCTCCCCCACCGCGTCAGCCCCGCATCCCGCCCGCCCCGCCACCCCTGCTCGCCCTGGAGCTGCAGCCGCAAGATTCAAACCGCAGGTGAACTGTGATACAATTTAGTCCTTCATTCGGAAAGAAATCTGGTCCAATCATTCATATACATATTTATAGCGTCTCTAGACATAATTTAAATTGAGATTTGTCGTTTCAGGCACATCTACGAAAACTGCTCCTACTAAAATCAAATATACGTTGTTTCTGTCAGACTTTAAATTCATAAAGCAACAACATTCGTCCACAGCAGAACATGATGAATACTTCTGTTCGTTCTATAACAGGACACCCTTACCAAATGCAGGACAGAACAGTGATAAACATACACTTTATCTCCAGGTTTCTGTGCCAGGTAAGTTTCTTCCATGGAATGTTCACAAGATTCATCTCCTAGATGAAGTATCTTCGGTAATGATGCACTTCCTCTGACACTGGCGGGCCTGTTCTCTCGTTCTCTGCTCTCTGTAATTTTACACAAAATGTTTCCTTCATAATGCTAAATTATACCTTCGTCTCTTACTCTTTGAACGTAGGAACCATAAGACGAGAGAACGAACTGAACATAAGTTTGTACATGAACAGAATATGCTCTTTTCACACAAACACAATGATTCTTGTTTCTATGATTCTTTGCTTTAGAAGTGACACTATTGCGTCAACAGATAGTAACTGAGATTTTGCATTACTCGCAGCTAAATTGTAATAGAATTGCCTGAACCTCCTCTAATCCCGCAGTACATTCCCTGATGCTGTTCTTGTCATACTGGCGAAAACTGCAAATTGTAAAAAATTTCATCAGTTTTTATTTAAGTTCATTTCAATCATTTCGAAACATCTCAATTTTCAGAATATCGGAAAGGATCGTATTAAAAAGCGAACTGTTTGTAATTCTTGTTTAGTTCACAGACTAATCTTTAGCTTTACTTCAAGTTTTTTTATTTGTCACTATTTTTTGAATAATTACCCAGGGCGATTTCAGGGCATGCTTCAGTTCTTCTCGAAATTTCGCCTGGGTAGCTGCATACATGCACGTGTTTGTGCAGGAACTCATGTATATGAGCAAATATCCGGTTTCCGTGGTGATAACTTAAGGGTTTGAGTAATCATCTTGATAATAAACAGTGCTTCACAGCCTGGTGGCTGCAAAACTCGCAACAGCTGTTAACCACAAAAATATGAAACTGCCTGATATAGTGAAGAGTAATATGATGGATTTTCTTCGGCTCTTAACCTCTGGATCACTCTGATTCTCATTGAGGACACCCCGGAGCCCCCTGCGGGCTCTGTTAGCCAATAAAATACGCCTGACAGTTAAGGAATTAAACAGTACCATCAATGCGAAGGGAAGCAATGGGACTGATAGAGTTTGGATCCAGCTGTATACTGACCATGCTGGTAATGCAGAAACAGCAGCCGTCGTCCGGCAGCCCCAATGCACCTTGAGAATTATTCGTTCAGGTTCATGTGAAAACAGAATCGGGACTCCCTTTAAACAGTTCAGGATAGAGAGCGTTACTATAGCCGCGGTCGCTGTTCTCTTGGTGCAATATTTCTCTTTAAACTTCTGACAGCAGATCGCCACAAATCGATCAAAGGTAAATGAGACTGTGAACCACACTGTGAACCACCATATCCAGGTTGACGAACGCTTTGTACAGAAGAAACTTACAGATGGCAGTGTAGGATAGAAAGGAATATGGAAAATGATAATTAAATATCAAATACACTATGACATTAAAGATTATGACCAGTAGATCTGCTGCTGCCATGGCCACATGTAGACAGAGATACATTTAAAAAGACCGCAATTTGCTCGGGAAAGAATGAAAATTGTCAACACGTTTGCTGTGAGAAAGAAAGGGAGAGAGAGAGAGCGACGTGATAAGTTATGGATCCAGTACGGAAATGTTGATCTCTGCTCAACTTGCTAAAATTAACATGACAAATATTTTAATGCCGAGCCTTAATGTAAATTTTAAAATGACATAAGAAAATACACTGACAAAATGAAAACACGTTGGCATGGCAAATATAGCGGGATTGGTGGCTGGGAACAGATTTAGAAAGATTAAGAGTGCGGGTCCCACTTGCCAGTTCCCTCATCTTCCTCTGGTGCCTCATGTTGCGGCATGATTCACAGAGTTGGTGGCCAAGGTATCCCAAAGTATAAGGTTTGGTTCGAAAGCATTGTCATTTGCTGAGCTTTCCTATATCACATATTTTCTGGTTAAGCTATAAGTGAAGGCAGAATTACCTGGATGCCTGATAAGCGATTTAGGAAGAATTAGAACTTGTGCCAGGAAAAAAGCGAGTGAATTTGTTGATTTTGAAAGTAGAAAAAAAAACACATTTGCCTTCCATCCAAGGAAATATATGAGATATGTATTCTTTCCGTGCGGTGGCTCAAAACCTTTGCAAGTTCTGTATGTAGCGCTTGGTGTTTAATTCTATTTACTGTTCTGCAGCGCAGGATCAGTAAAAGAGCGAGTTCTTATTTGGAGCAGCGTTACACAATGAATCCTCATTGTTGTTAAGAAATCACCCACTGGATTCCACACTGGCACATTCGTAAATTGTTCAGTGAACTGCAGTGAAGACATGGGCCGAAATGGTACACGGACGCTGCTGCATGTGGGAGCTTTGCCTAACCAATGCCTCAAAAATGATGAGAAGCTGAAAATAGGGAGTGTGGAAAACCGAGTGTGGGGACATTAAATTCAGCTTAGAGTCAAGTGAAGGATGAAATCGGGATCGTGGAGAATGTGTGACGTGACAACAATTATAACCCAAATTGAGGGGAAGGGGTGAACTAAAGGGTATGGAGAAGAGAAGGCGCCCCATCAATCACCAGTGGAAAGTGCAGCATATCGAAGCAAATGAGACAGGAACTATGTAGTGGAGGACTCCTTTATCATTTCCTGAAGCGGAGGGGGTGGAGGGAATCAAATCTTGCGCAATTCATTGGGAATGGAATTTACCATCAACTAATGGGGGCATTTGTGTGAAATTCGGGTGATGTTTCTTCAATCCTGGAACCCACTTTCCTACAGCACAGAGTGTGTATCGACACCCACAGCAGCTCAAAACTCAAAATGGATTGCCCAAACCCTGAAGCAGTTTAAGAAGGAAGCTCATCAAAATTACGTTCTCAAGTCCAGTTAGACATGGGCAACAAATGCTGTCCTTGTCAGCGACACCTATATCCTATGGGAAAGTATGCAAAAAAAAAGATAAAATCTAGCCAGCGACCTACTGCGTTGAGGAAGGGAAAGACTCAGTGACTTTCAGAACATGGAGAGAGCTATATACCACCATTTGCCAATTGCATTTTGGCCGGCATTGCACCTCACTGGCAAGTTGAAAGATATAATTACTGCTAACATTTGCATTTTTATTCATAGCGCTGTGCTTTTTCAATAATCAGCAGTCGGTGCATTTTTACAATACTTAACAGGCAGCAAAGCACGAGGATAGTCATCAAAGTATAATTAATATGATATCCACACTTACCAGGAACACCAAAGGTTGCCTAAGAGGATAGTAAATGTTTTGTTTATTTGTAAGATTGCTGCCTTTGTCATTTTAGCAAGAACCGGTGTGTCCTGTCCACTGTCCTCCAGCTGCAATTGAAGTGCATTGGAAATCCATTAATGATACTTCCTTTATAAAACAATCAGCGCTCCGCTGAGGAAGTCAGGTTACATAACACTTGACTGCAGTTACTGTCAATATGCTCACAGGTGCAGGGTTTCTACCTCAGCACAGCCGGGTGTGGCAATTGGAAAATTGTGCAACTCTGTTCATGAAACTCTATCCATTAAAAATTAAGCCAGCCCGGAAACACTGTTCTCCTGGGTAAATTCTCCACTCCCTCGAGGGTTTTCTTCTCTGGATTCTGGCATAGCCATATATTTCTTACACTGGGAAATTTTTAATGAGGACATAGTCACCACAAAATGAAAAGTTACGACCTATGCCAACGCTATTCTAAAATGATAGGTAGCGAACCAAACAGGTAGAGACAGCGCTGAGATTTGAACTCTGCATTACTTAATGATTAGGTAAGCACTTTGTAATGCAAAGTTTTGCATTATATCAAACAGTCTTGATGCAAATATTGGGAAATGTTCATCTGTTATGGGCTGCATGCTAGTGCCACTTGGAAATTCAATTAAATGAGCACCAAGCACTCATGAACCCTGAAAAGATCAGCATCAAGAGAACATGGCAAATTGATTATTATCAGTCAGCTGACTCTTCTAAAAGAAAGGTCACGTGCATGATGTACCGATTTAGATTATTCTATATTGGGTGAATGGATGCCCATCTCAGAACCAGCTCCACTAATTCACTTTCACACCCAGGCTAGCAATATATGTGGTCCAATTTTATAAATAACATGCAGAAAACTCTCTTTACGTTTAACTCAGAAGATTTGATTTACTGCACATTCATGTCCAAGGGGGTTGGCTGGGTGAGAGGCGGGGAGAGTGTTTGGGGGTAGGGGAGATGTTCATTAACTCACGCACACAGGCACACACACAAATGCAAAAAGGGTGGGCGTATGGGTGGTAAAGAGAGAAACTTGCAACAATGGAAACCAACAGGAATAGAACAACATAAATTAAAATTAGTATCCATGTGATTCCCAGAGTCCTAAAAGGCAAAGTCCAGGGGATGTTTCTTTCATGGAGGAGTTCAGCTCACATGAGTTCCTGGTTGCCACATGCCAGCGCTAAAATTCTTGAAATGAATCAAGATGCTGCGTGATGGAATTCATTTGTTTCGACCACTTGGCACACCATCAACAGAGATTCAAAAAATCAAACAGGCTTTGAAGAGTTGGCCAGCTGCTTGGTCTCAGCTGCGAGGCCTTCTGGCCTTTGGAGGTTAAAATGAAAGCACATTGGATTAGGGGAAGTGTATTGGGATGGATAGAAAACTGGTTGCAGACAGGAAATAAAGAGTAGGAATGAATCGGTATATTTCCAAATGGCAGGCAGTGACTAGTGGGGTACCACAGAGATCGGTGCTGGGACCCCAGCTGCTCACAATATATATTAATAATTTGGATGAGGGAGCTAAATGTAATATCTCCACATTTGCAGATGACACAAAGCTGGGTGGGACGTGAGGTGTGAGGAGGATGCAGAGACGCTTCAGGGTGATTTGACAAGCTGAGTGAGTGGGCAATTCCATGGCAGATGCAATATAATGTGGATATATGTGAGTTTATCCACTTTGGTAGCAAAAACTGGAAATCAAAATATTATCTGAATGGCTATAAATAGAGAGAGGTGAATGTGCAACGAGAACTGGGTGTCCTCGTACACCAGTTTTTGAAGGTAAGCTTGCAGGTGCAGCAGGTGGTAAAGAAGGCAAAAGGTATTTTGGCTTTCAAGCGAGACGGTTCAAGTACAGGATCAGGGATGACATGCTGCAATTGCACAGGCCTTGGTGAGAACACACATGGAATAATGTGTGCAGTTTTGGTCTCATTATCTGACGAAGGATGTTCTTGTTAAAGAGGGAGTGCAGCAAAGGTTTACCAGATTGATTCCCCAGATGGCGGGACTGACATCTGAGGGGAGATTGAGTCGGTTAGGATTATATTCGCTGGCGTTCAGAAGAATGAGGTGGGATCTCATAGAAACCTAAGAAATTCTAACAGGACTAGACAGGTTAGATACAGGAAGGATGTTCCCTGTTGTGAGGTAGTCCATAACCAGGGGTCACATTCTGAGGGTACGGGGTAGACCATTTAGGACTGAGGTAAGGATTTTTTTCACCCAGACTCTTGTGAGCCTCCGCAATTCGCTAGCACAGAAAGTAGTTGTGGCCTAAACACTTCATGCTTTCAAGAAGGAGTTAGATACAGCTCTTGGGGCGATAGGGAACAAAGGATATGGGGGGAAAGCGGGAGCAGACTATTGAGTTGGATGATCAGCCATGATCATAATGAATGGCGGAGCAGGCTCGAAGGGCCGAATGGCCTACTCCTGCTCCTAGTTTCAATGTTTGTTTTCATTAATTCAGCAAGCTCTTTGTTCCTCCTTTCTCAACTGGAGATAGAGATTTCAAAATGGTCACTGAAGTCATGTGATCGCCTTCCTCCACAATTATTTCAAAAAGGATGTTAATTTGGTCTTGGTCGTTAGCCTCTGAAGGAGTTACCATCCACACTGAGGACTTTGTTTAAGGCACCCATGATCTCGGCACACTATGTGACTCCCTTGGAAGTATAAACTTTTCAAGATGAAAATTATGTCCATTATCTCCTCCATGGCCTACTTTTGAAATGGGCCTGGACAGTCCTAGATATAAGATCAGTTGGTTAACAATGCTGCAGGAATAATATGTTTCAATCTCTGCGAGTGCCAGGGTTTCATTGTTTAGAATGTCCTTGCTAAGGGGTTTGAGATCAAGGAACTTGTTTGCGTCTCCTGTTGGAAACTT
Organism: Carcharodon carcharias; assembly: GCF_017639515.1. Lineage (NCBI taxonomy): Eukaryota > Metazoa > Chordata > Chondrichthyes > Lamniformes > Lamnidae > Carcharodon > Carcharodon carcharias. The sequence continues at coordinate 136,300,750 of NC_054481.1, forward strand.
ATTTGGATATATGGCCTATTCTGTAAGTCACGTGACCTTAGGCAGCTATGTTGTTTGGTTCAGCAAATGTGTATTTAAATAATTGCAAAAAAAATGGATCACATTTGACACGAAATAACTTAATTTATTCTACTGATTTTTGCCATGACATGACCTATTGCCGGAGTGCAGTGAAGGTTCACCACACTAAGACCAATGTTGGCTGATTGGCCTTTCAGGGAAGAATGAGAGACCCGGTCTTGTACTCTCTATGGTTCAGAAGAATTAGAGGTGACCTCAATGAATTGCACAAGTCTCTTGAATTCTCTACAAGGTAAATCGAGGAAGTATGATTCCACTGGCTGGGGTCCGAAACAGAAGGACAATTCAAAGTGAGAAGTAGACCATTTAGGATTGAGTTGAAGGGGAATTTCTTCACTCAGAAGTGTGATGAATATTAGTAATTCCCTAGCCCATACGGCTGTGGAGGGTCAGCAATTGAGTATATTCAGTGCACATATCTATAGATTTCGAGATATCAATGATACCAAGGGATACGGAGATAAGTGGGGAACCACCATGGCAGTAGAAGTTCAGTCATGGCAGTTAAATGGTGAAGCTGGCTCGAGGGGCAGAATGGCCTACTCCTGCGCCTATGTTCCCCTTCCGGTCATAAAATAGAACATTTTGTAAACTGAAGAAAAAACTCCTTCACAGACTTTGAGGAAGCAGGAAAACGCATGGTAAATTGCCCACTTTTCGTGGAAATTGGAAAACTTTTGCTAAAGCAAAAAATAAACACCCTGACAGGGAGTGAACCACCGGATGCTCAGATTGGTAGCCTGACGTGCGTCCACCTTGGCAATGACCCACAAACTTTCCATAGCTGCCTTCACTGCCTGACAAGAGATATCAATGTCATTTCTCTCTTTTTAAATATTATCTTAATGGCGATTCACCCTCTCCAGCACATTGCCCTCATAGACAGGCCAGCAGCCTCCATTTGGCTTCATTTCACATTCTTCTAACTTGTAGCAAGCACTCGATCCTTACCAGTGGCATGTGATGTGACAACTGTTGTTACCCAGGTAATTGTACTGGGCCTTCAAACCTTTGAGGGTTGTATTTATTTGAGCAAGATATCATGTTGAAGAAACTGGATTGGGAAGCTACAAAGACAGAGAGATGAGTGTTACGAGTGGGTAAACAATTTCATTTGGTACTGTGGGAAAGTGTGTTAACATGCCCTTGGAAGCAAGAAAGTTTATTTGGAGTAACGTTCTAAATTGTGTGAATCACAAAGTGTAGGGGTGTAAATAGACCTGTCAGTGAAATATCTTCATTAAAATGCTCCGCCATTTAACCCTCCCCACCATTTCCTGCATAATATGCAGTAACATAAATCAGCCAATCCTTCCCTTGCTGTCAGCTATCGCTGGTAATAGTTCAAAGTAGTCCTTTGTGCATTGCCCTTCAACAGTAATATTGATCGAATAGAGATTCTTCTAGATTCTTTCTAAAATCTCTTTTTCATTGATTAAAATTATGAAGTGAAAGAAAAGCGTGTAAAGGCACCTCAGTAATATGCATTTTGAATCACCTTCTCTCGCCCCCCCACCAACCAACCACCACCCCACCCCCCCAACACCCCCAGGAAGGCGCTGTAGCTCCTTAGGCGCTAAACCACAGCACCTTTGTCATTCAAGAGCTGGGAAGTAGAGGAAATTGTTCAATATCTCTGCTCTGTCCGTAACAGGAAACAGAGAATAGAGATTGATATGGCATTTGCGGATTGGCAGCCTGGAGTAACACAAGGACCAGTGCTGCGGCCTCAATTATTCTCAGAGAATTAATTGGATGACGGGACCGATTGTATGGTTCTTAAATTTGCTGATGAATCTTGAGGGACGGGGGGTGGGGGTGGGGGCATAAAGAGGCTGCAAAGTGATATAGAGAGGTTGGCAGAAGTTTATTTGATGGAGTGCAAAGAGGGGAAATAAGGACTTGCCCATTTTGCTGGGAAGAATGGAAAGCCATTTATTATTTAAATGCATAGAGATTGACATTGCAATCACAAGGAGTTGTGCAGGTACAGCAACTTCTTAGGAAGGCAAATGGAATGTTGTCCTTGATTGCCAGGGGAATGGTACAAAACATTTGGAAAGATTTGCCACATTTTTACAATGATTTGTTGAGACCATACCTGGAGGACCGGTTACAATCGCTCTGCTTACTTAAGAAAAGATGTATCTTCATTCAGCAGTTTGGAAAATGTTCATGAGACTGATACCTACGATGAACGGTTTTCTTTTAAGGAAAACCTGGACAGATTAAAAATGTATTAATTGGAGTTTACAAGAATGAGAGGTGATCATACCGAAACACATAAGTCTGTGAAGCGTGTTTCCCAGGGTATTGCAGTGTAACAGAACAATGTGCTGCACTCCACCCCAGATGTTCCCAGGTGAGGATTACAAAACAATTGCCCGGGAAGTTCCAAATTCTGTGGTAATTGCCTTGCACTGCGAACCAACCGATAATGTGATTTAGGTCATAAACCTCGGATGCTTCTGTGCATCTTAAACCAATAGATATCCATGAAAATATAGAAAAATTAAACCCAATTCTAAATTCTGGATAACTATTATTACTGGAGTCCACTGGACTCCTCCAAAGCCAAGTGTTCCCCTCGACCAAATCCAACCCCCACTGGATCCCCCAACTACCCCTCACGGGATCTCCCGACTGCTCTCTTCACACTCCGGCTACGCCACCACTGACTAATCCCCCACCCCACGACTATACCCCTCCCCTGAACAACCAGCTCCCACTACCCACTAAACCAACCAACCGCACCCCCACGAGCGCAATCCCCAAAACCGCCTCCTCCAGTGTCTGTGCTCCTCGACATCTGTTTAACTTTCCCTCCCCCAGCTATTGTACTCACCCGTCTCTCTTCTCACCCCAAGGTCATTTAGCCACCAACTGACACCCCTTCTCTGTCCACCCCACCCACTGATCACAATTCCCACTTACCACCAGCTCTGATCCCCCCGACCATCAGGTCCTCCCCTCAATGACCACCTGACACCCCCCCCCCCCAACAGCCCCCACCACTGACCACCCGGAATCCACCCTCACCGTTCATCCTCCACACTTACCATCCAACCCCTCCGCCAACACTGTCCATTTACGTTACTCGCTTCTCCCTCCCTTTTAAAAGTTGCTTTATATTTAACCTTGCCTGCTTTACAGCAGCTACTGCTGCACAGCGTGGCGTGCCTTTCTTACATGCAATTCCGCTGCGCTCGACACTTGGCTTCAGGAACCCCCTGCTCTCCAGAGAACGCGACAAGCCTGAGTTGGAAGGTTGTGCGAGAAAGGAGCGGCTGGATATCCTGTTGAACAACCAGGAGCGAAGTTGCAATCGGCTCTGAACGACACTCAACTGAAGATTCAGGCCGAAAGATACTGAGGAGGCTGCGCAGGGTGGATTATTATGACTACGGGAGGAGGGGCTAAAAAATGAGTTGTCCCTTTTACCAGGCAAGGGCTGATCATAACCGGTTCGTTTGTGAAATTGGAGGTTGAAAGAATTTTCTCAATGTTTGTCGTTAGCTATATACTGATTTCAAAGAAGCGAGTCACTCACATCATCTCCGATTTTGTTTAACAAAAAGCGTTAGTTTTCTCGAGTCAAGCCCCTCCCCAACCCAAATATATGAAAAGGGAATCCTGCATTTCTCGAAATCCTGCAACTCGCAATTGCACACACAAGCATGCAAAAATTTACAAATTATACTGGATGCATTTACATTCATGGCAAAAATCAATGTCCTTTCTGAAATCTTAAGAAAATGAAAGGTCCCGGTTTGTGCCCTTAGCTGTCACAGAAAGTTTTCCTGGTTCCTTTGAAATCCCGGAGTTGAACTGAAGTCCATGTAATTGCACTGGCTGGAGTCAACTTCCTTTATTAATCCGTAATCATTCTCTTCCAGAAATTGATGTTTCTTCCTTCACGATCTCTGTGCTTTATTTGGACGATAGAGATAGCGCTTAACTTATTTAAACAGAGAGGGAAGAGTTACTTGATGCTCCATCTGCTGCTTATCTCGAGCACCCGACTTCTGTTTCTTTTCAGCTGCATTAAAGGGGTTTTAGAATGGTGACTCGAGTGATTTGACATTCTTCTTACAATTATACCAGGAGGTGTATGTTTATCTGGTGTCTGAACCTGGCGCTTGTTCCGTGGTTTATCATGTCCCAGTAATTAGCTTAGTAAGGAATCTTCATACATCTGGATGACCCCATTCCGGTAACTATTGCCTTGTTAGGCTCTCAGTATCTTTTGGAGAGATAGGCTTATAAAGATGCAAATGACATGTCCAATCATTTCAGTAGTTAATTTATGCAGTGGACACTGACACCGCCAAGTGTGAATTCCAGGAACAACTGTTCAGGTACGTGTGTATTAAAATTCATGTGGTCACTTTCCAGAAGTCAGTTTATAATTTCAGACATCAAGAGACTCGTGGCAGCTATCTTTAGTGAGTGTCATCTTGTCTTTAAAGGAGGAAACCTTTTTGAACAATGCAGTACGTGTTTGGTTCGCCGGTGAATTTATAGGCTAATATCATGCAGACCTAATTTCCTGTCTGCGTGACAGGAAGTTTGGAGGACTTTTCCTATTATGGGAGAGACTGCAACTTGGGGAAACCATTTAAAAGGAAGGGGCTGTGCGTTTTCGATGGAGATTCTGAGATTGTTTTTTTCAGAGGGTCATTAGTTTTTGAAACCTCTTCCTCAGAGGACAGTGCAGACAGGGTCATTGATTATTTTGAAGGCTGAGTTAGATGGATTTTGCCTGACGCGGAAGTAAAATGTTTTAGGGCGCTGACAGGAAATTAGATTTGAGGCCACAATTGGATCAGGCATGATCTTACCAAATTATGGGGCCTGCTCGAGGTGCCAAATGACCTATTCCTTCTCCTAAGCCCTAGTCCATTCTTGCTAACATTGATAACATAGCCGTTATCAGTTTTTCAGTTGTTTATGCCTAAAATAAAAACGGGAAATGCATGAAACAATCAACAGCTTGTCAGCAATCGTGGAGAGTGAAAAAATAGAGTTAATGTTTCAAATCTGTTACATTTCTTCAATTTGGATATTTTGAGGTTTTATGTTGAAACAGTTCTCGTTAAATATCACAGTTCAGAAACTTTACCTCTGTTTCATTCTCAAAAAAGCTGACTGACCTGTGAAATGTTTCCACTCTTTTCTATTTTATTTCAGACTTCCAGTATCTACTTTATTTTAATTTTACATCTGTCTGTTCTCCCCACCCCCGCCAATACAATTGTAGACGTGTTTCTGATTTGATTTTAAATATCCATTGCACGTTTGGCTTGAAAATGCCTTTTTGTGATCTGTTTTGTCGCCCTTTCTTCTTTGCACGATTCCTATTCGCCGGACCAATATTTTTTCTTACATCTTTGTTCATATTTTATTACAGTTCTTATTGCTTCTCACTTACTTAGATTTGCACGAATGTTTTTTTTTGTGAAAAGCAGAGCACTCTCCCTTCAGAACTAAAAACACACTCTGTATCAAGGAATTATTCAAAACATCCCATTGGTCACAAAATGACCTGACATGCTTCGAAGGTGATCAGTAAAGCACAGCGTCCCGCCATTGAGAAGCCGTGGAGGACAGCCGCTTGGCACTGGTTAACTGTGTGAAGTAGAGACAGCTGGCCGCAATCCCGGGTCCATGCAAGCAGACGCGAGCCTGTCATTGCTGCATCCACCCTCTGGTGCGATCGCCCACATGCAGTGAGCACGTTTTCAGAGAAAAACTTTTTTTCGAAAATCGCTGGATCAACTTAAAAGTAGTTTTCACGATTTGATGGCGAATCTGAAAATTGTCGAGGACTGAGAGCAAGTGGACTCCTGTCATTTATTCATTATATACACAGTCCGCGATTCCCTTCTGTTCATAGTAAATATGACTTAATATCGGGCATATAGTTTGACAGGCAAAAATCAGGAATCTACATGTCTTCGATCCTGCCCTCTTCAATTACCCTTTACCATTTGTTGTGTTAAGTAGGGCAAAGTTGCTCATTGATTAACTCATTCGTGTTTTTCAGGAAGGATGTGAAGATATGAAAGATGTTGGAAGAGCACAGAGAGTATTCTCCAGAGTGATTCCTGGGGTGCGGAACTTCGGTCATGAAATTAAAATGGAAACGTTAGAGCTATTTTCCTTGGAGAAATGAAAGCTGAGTAGTTGGAAACAGAGGTATTGAAACTCATGAGGGGGTGGACAGAATAGACAGAAATAAACTATCCTCACTCATGAAAGGATCGAGAGCGAGATCGAGAGGGTACAGATTTAAAGTAGGTTGCAAAAGTGACATGAGGAGAAAGATGTGGCAGACAGCGGTTAAGGAGTGGAATTTGCCTCCTGATACAGCGGCGGATGCAGGGAATTTGATCGTTATCTGAAAAGGAAGAATGTGCATGGTTTCCGGGAGAAGAAGAGAAATGGTACTAAGCAAATGTCGCATTCAATGGGGCATGATGCTCCGAATGACCGTCTCCTGCACTGTAACATTTCTTGTGCGTCTGTGCTTACAGGGAAGAAACAAAATATGTTTTCAGATGAGGTTAAGAATGTCAACACCGGAACTGTCCGAATGTAACACGGAGGATAAAGAAAGAAATATGACAAAATCAAACCAGAAAAAAGAAATACCCGCAATAAACTTCATAGGGGCAGGTGTTATGGTTTAAATTTGTTGAACTCATTGTTGAGCCCAGAAGGCTGCAAATTACCCAATGGGAAAATGCCGTGTTGGCTCTGGAGATTTGCTGCTGTTGAGGTCCGTTAGCCCCGAGAACATGTTCAATGTTGTCCTATCTGATTGGTGACTGTCCCTACATGCTTGCATTTGCCTTATAGTCCTTAACACCCTCTGACAAATCTCTATGAATCTCAGCTTGAAAGTGCAAAAATCGGTCAATCATTAGTTTCCGTGTACGGAAGGGAGCTCTGAATTTCCAGCACCATTTGTGTGGTGAATTTTTTTTCCAATTTCCATGCTGGAATCTCTGACTTTTTTTTTCCACTGTGGCCCTTAGTCCCAGATTCCCAGGCAAAGGAAATAAGTAATTCGACAGATATCGGTTTTTCATACCAGCTCGAAATCTTGGATCAAAGCATTTCAAAAATCACGAGGAAGGATTCGCTACAGGGACAGTTAGCGGCTTCAACATGGGTACTGAACTGTGTTTTAGTGTCCTGACTTGAGGAGCATTAGGAGGGAGTTCAAGGGTCGGAATTACGGATGAACAAAACTGAACGATTGGCGAGCAGGAAGAGCGAGGCATGTAAATGGCGTTGACGATTTGTTCACATACCATTGAGATAGAAAATGAAAAATAATATAGGCATTAGAGATATTCAGCGGTTCATGGAGCGCCTTTGCTGATAAACGTAGCGAAGGGTTCATTCGTTCAGAGGAAAATGGAAAAGCAGATATGCAGGCAGATTTCAGAGAAGTGTAAATGTATTAGGGCAGTAAGAGTGGGGGATATCAGCTTAGCCAACATTGCCTGGGTTAGTCATACCATAATAGGTTTAGAGGGAGCAGAATGACTAAAATGCGTCCAGGAGATCTTTTTGAGCCACCACATAGAAGGGCCTCCAAGAGAGGGGGCGGTCCGAAATTAATATTAGGGAATGAAGAAGGGCTAGTGGTAGAGTTATCAGTCAGGGCACATTTTGCACATAGTGACCATAACTCCGTTGCATTAAAGGTCGTTATGGAAAAGAGAAGCATGGTCAAGAAATCAGACTACTAATTTGGGGTAAAGCAGAGTTTTCTAAGGTACGTAAGAGCTGGCCAGATTGAACCAGGAGCTTCTGTTTTTTTGGTAAATCTGATTCAGAGCAGTGGGGATCATTCAAGTAGGAATTTGATAGAGAAGAGGGCCAACATGTTCAAGTAAGGGCAAAGGATGGGACCAACAAAATCAAACGATCCATGATGACGAGGGACACACAGAATTGGGTTTAGAGAAAAAGGGAAGCTTCTTGCCAATCCTGAAGGCTCAAAACAACGGAATCAGTGGAGCAGCATATAACGTGTGGGGGGGGTGGAGGGGGGGAACAGAAAAGGGAAATTAAGAGAGCAAAAAGGTGGCATGAAAAACATTGTCAGGTAATATAAAGGAAAACCCAACGTTATTTTAGAAGCACATTAAGGGTAAGAAGATAAGGAGCGAAAGTGTACGGCCCATTAAGGATTATAGTGGTAAATTTTGTGTGGAGCCGGAAGATGTAGGTAGGGTGCCGAATGGATACTTTGTGTTGGCATTCAAAAATAAGAGGGACGATCTGGGACCGGAGTTCAGGCAGAATGACTGTGCTTTAATTCAATAAATTATCATAGAAAGGGATGAGTTTCTAAGTGGCCTGTTAGGCATAAAAGTAGATAAATCTCCAGGAGCGGATGAAATGTATCCCAGGCTTTTGAGTGATTCAAGGGAGGAGATAGCAGGGGCTCTGGCAATGATTATCAAACCTCTCTGACCGCTGGATAGTTGTCAGAGGGCTGGAGGACAGCCAATGTGTAGCGGTCATTAAAGAAGGGAGAAAGAGATAAACCAGGGAACTGCAGGCCAGTAAGTCTAAATTCAGTGTTTGGGAAATTATTGGAAGCAATTCTGAGGGACATAATTAATCTTCACTTGGAGAGGCAGGAATTAACCAAGAACAATCATCATTGTTTTGTTAAGGGGATGTCACGCTGACAAATTTGATTAAATTATTTGAAGAGTTGACCAGGTGTGTAGATGAGGCCAATGCATTTGATGTAGTCTACTTAGACTTCAGCTTGGATTTTGATGAGGTCCCGCACGGGAGACCTGTAAAGAATCTGAGAGCCCATGGCATCAAGGGTAGTTTTGCAAATAGGATCCAGAATTGTCTGTGTGGCAGGAAGCACAATTTGATTGTCAAAGGTTGTTTTGTGAATGGACACCTGTGTCCAGTCGGTTTCCACAGGGATTGGGTATTATGCCCCTTGCTGTTTTCGGTAAATACAAATGATTTGGACTTAAATGTGGAATGTTTGATCAATAAGCTCGCGGATGACATGGAAATTGGATGGATGGAAAATATTGAGGAGAATTGCCTTAATTACAGAAGGATATACAGGGTCTGGTAAGATGGGCTGACCAGAGCCAAAATGAATTTAATTTTGATAACTGCAAGGTGATGCACTTGGGCAGGACAAACAACGCAGGGGAATGCACGATGAATGGTAGGACAATGGGAAATATCAAGGATCAGGGTGACCTTGGTGTACATGTCCAACTGTCGCTTAAGACAGTGGGACAGGTAGAAGGTGGAGAGCAGGCTTATAGGACACTTTACTTCATTAGCCAAGGCATAGAATACAAGAGCAAAACATTATGCTGGAAGCATATAAAAAGCTGGTTAGGCCACAGCTGGAGTATTGTGTGCAGTTGTTTATCCACATTATAGGAAGGAAGTGATTGCACCACAGAGAGTGCAGAGGAGATTCAACAGGATTTGCCTGGGCTGGAGCGTTTCAGTTATGAGGAGAGATTGGAAAAACTGGCGTTATTTTCCCTGGAGAAGAGGATATTAAGGGGCTCATTGCTGAGGTGTAATAAATTATTTTGGGTTTAGAAAGGGTAGACAGGATGAAACTGTTCCCCTTGGTGGAGGGATAAACATCCAGGTGTCCTATAATAATCGTAATGGGCATGCTGTGTAGGCGGGATGTGAGGGAGATTTTTTTCACCCAGAGGGCGGTGGGAACCTTGAACTCACTGCCTGAAAGTTTAGAAGAGGCAGAAACCCTCATAACATTTAAGACATATTTGGCTGAGCACTTGGGATGCCATGCCATTCAAAGCTATGGGCCTATTGCACAGACATGAGATTAGGATGGTTAGGCATTTGTATGACTGGTGCAGACCCGATGGGCCTAAGTGCCTTTTTTCCTGTGCTGATGGCCTCTATCTCTCTCTGACTTTATGATATCAACCGGAGAGGTAGCAAAGCTGTAAATTAGGAAATGGATTTTGTGACTGGAGCTGAAGGGAAAGGCTTCAATCTTTCCACATTTGTAACTGATACTGCAGTAATGGAGCTAAACATATTTTAAAATGCAAATAACTTAATGGAGAAACTTACCAGGAACTCCAACAGCAGCCAGCATGGGATAGTAACCCACTTGAATAACGTGAAGTATGTATTGGATCCGCCGTGCTAAAGATGTCCCATCTTGTGAAATATAGTGAAGAGCAGCATATAAACCCCTGCCCATTATTGGCACATTATGATCTATTGGTCTCAAATTTTGTTCCATTGTTGTAAAATTCCAATCTGTTGTTCTCCAATTCTGCTCCATTGTTAGAACCTTCAAATCTATTTTTCTCAGATTCTGATCTCTCCTCTCCCTCTCTCTGGAGCCACTGGTCCCTGTCGGTCTTCGAGGTTATGCTCCTGCTGACACTATGGGATGACACATTGAAAAGTGTCGCTTATTAATTTGAGAGGGAAACCCTCCAGTGGCACAAATAGGATGCATGGAGCCTGACATTACATACAGTCACTAAACAAACAGGTTCAGTTAATGCCTTCCAATCCAACACTTTTTTGACACAATAAAAAATAACATTTACCCAGTCTGGACCGGATGACCAAGGGTCACTGAGGGAAAGAATGGTGGTGATAACGGAGGCACATACCATAATCTCGAAGTCCTCCTTGGATCTGCTGGTGGCGCCTCTGTCACCATCCCTGTCGGACTTAGATGAGGTAATCATTAGTCAGGATTCATAGATCACACTGAAGGTTCACCTGCTGGTAAACCATAGCTTATGGTGGACATTCTGCTAACTATGTAGAGTGCAAGACTTAGTATATGGTTTACAAAGAAGAATCTCAGCTTCCTTAGCTGTCAGCTGATCCTACATTTCTGCTGTTGTAGGCTGTCTATTTATGTAATTAACATTAACCGTTTAGTCCACATCTATCCAAACTCCAAGATTTTTGTTCTAACATAAATGTAATTACTTGTATCCTATCGCCCTCACATTGTCTCTGCCTTCATTCCGAGCTCAGAGTGAAATGCATTGTGATAGTTTGACCGAACTTCCTGCCTTTATTCTCAGCTCTGTTTGCAATTGTATAAGATTCAGTCCCTCGATTATCTCTCTTGAAATCTGTAGAGAAGTACTTGTATCTACAGAGTCTATTGGTTGTCGCAAAAGGTTGTTTTACTGATCATATTGGCATGTAGCCCATTCCATTAAAGGTATTCTAATTGTATAGATAAGTGCACATCTGCTTCTTCACACTATCATTTGGGCTTTACAATTCTGGTCAGAAATACATGCACATTCTCCTGGTTGGAGTTCTTTTAAATCTGCATTCTATGGTTATTATGCTTATTATGCTTTTAGGTCGGATTGCACTATGTTCACACTCCTTCTCATTTCAATCTCTCTATATGATGCTTTGGGATATGTTACAAACCTAAGTGGAAGAGCAGGAAATTAAGTCCTGATTCACCTTCCCTTCAGACGTTCTGAGGGAGCTGAACAATTCCAGAGTGGTGTGGAAGGCAACAGAGAAATGTTTTGAATTGGAAAATGGTAATCAGAAAGCGCCAGGAATGGACAGAGAATACAAATCTAAAAGCAAATTGAGAGATTATGTTGGGGATATAAAAATGATAAAAGGACAAAAGTAAAGGGTCGGTATCTAAATACACGTAACATTTAAAACAAAATAAACTATCAACACAATAGAAGTATGTAAGTATGACCCGATACCATCACAGAGGCATGGCTACAGGGTGATACAGACTGGGACCTGAATGTTGAAGCATATGCTACAATTATGACGAACAGGAAGTTGGACAAACTGGAGGCATGGCTCTACTAGATATTTGGTGATATTAGCGCAATAGAAAGCGACGACCTAAGTACAGGAAAGCAGCATCTAGAAGTGATTTGGTTTGACATGGGGAATAATGAAGGCATTAAGTATCTCAAGGGAGTGCTGCACACGCCCTCTATTTAAAAAAAAACGTAGCAGAACATTTTACCAATCAAGAGTAAATGTGAACTTCTCAGAATAATAGAGCACAAATCGTGCTCTACCATATAGGCTATCAAAGTTAAATGACAAGAGTAGTTTAACTTAAGAGTTGATAGAATGTTTCAGGACTCTGTCTTAGAAAAGCACGTTATGGACCCAACTGGAAAGCTGGCTATTCTGGACCTGGCATTGTGCATCGAGGTAGAGTTAATTGAAGCAAAGTCATCTCTAGGAGACAGCGATCATAATATCATTTTTATTTTCAGTCAGCTTTATGCAGATAACAAAAGGTCATAACAGAGTATATTAAACTTAAATATGAACAAGTACGAAGGGCTCAATACAAAGCTAGCTAAAATGAATTGATGCATGAATTGTGGGGTAAGTCAATAGAGATGCAGTGGCAGATGTTTAAATGGATATTTAAATATACACATAATATAAAATGCCCAATTGAAATAAAATGTCCAAACCCACAATCTGTGGTTAAATATGTTCAAAATAAATAAATACAGTATAAAACTGAAAGGAAAATCATGCATTTGTGAAAAGAGGGATGACAGATCAGAAGATTGGAAGTAAAATAAAGAACAACAAATGCTGAGAAAAAGATTGATAATGCGAAAGAATCTAAAAAAAAGAGGCAAAAACTAGAAATATTAGAGCAGATAGTAAGAGATTAGGAAGATATTTTAGTAAGGAAAAAGTTAACAAAGTGAGCATTGGTCCGATATGGGAAATTTAGAATGCAAAGTAAGGAGATGTCAGATGAATTTAACTGCTAATATGGAACATCCCAGAAATAGCGGTAAATGTGGTAATGGAAATGAGCGAGGTACTCAGGAAAATACAAACACCAGGGAAGTGATAGTGAACCAATTGATGTAGCTGTGGACAGATGAATCCTCAGGTCTTGTTGTACTTCATCCAAGGCTCTTCTAGGAAGTGACTGCTGAGAGACCAGATGCCCAGCAGAAATGGCGGCACAATGACATGCAGTCGGGAGGGTGCTGCGGTGGGAACCTCCACCATGTACACCAGATCCCATGAGTTAGCAAACAATCAGGTCAAGTATGGGCAAGGGACCCTCCTGCTGATTACCACATATGGGCCCAACATACCTGATCAACCCATACTCCTCCATTTTGACTACCACTTGCAGGAAGTGGGTTTTGGCAGAAGGGATGCTGAATGCTCCTTTGCTGCTGGACTTTGATGTGCATCACAAAAAGGGACTCGATTGCATCACCACAGACCGAACTGACCGTATCCAAAAATACATTGCTGCTGGGCTGAGACTGTAGAAGTTGGTGAGGGAATCTACAAGAGTTGACCTCGTGGTCATCAGCCTGCCTGCCGAAGATGCACCTGTCTATGACTTTATCTTTACAAGTGATCATTGCAGTGTCCATATGGAGATGATGTCCTGCATTCATATTGATTATTCATTCCATCGTGTTTTGTGGCTCTACCACCATGCCAAATGCGGCATATTTTGAAAATATCTCGTATGTCAAAAATGGAGAACCATGAGGCATTGTGGGTGATCAGCTGCAGCAGAATTGTATTCACACAAAATCTATAACCTCATGAGCCCGCAGACGTCTCATTCTACCTTTACCAGCAAGCAAATGAATTAAGGTTGAAGAGTATGTACACTAGGTGCAATCATTCCTAGCACAACAGAAGGTGCTGGTTGTTGTTGGAGGCCCATCAAATCAGCTCCAGGACATCACTTCAGGAGTTTCTCATGGTAAAGTACTAGGCCCAATCTTCTTCAGCCACTTCATCAATGACCTTCTTTGCACCAGAATGTCAGAAGTGGGATGTTCGCTGATGATTGCGTAATGTTCAACACCATTTGCGAATCATCAGATATTGAAGCAGTCCATGTCAAAATGCAACAAGAACTGGACAATATGCAGGCTTGAGCTGACACCTACATGAGAACCTTTGTGCCACACAAATACCAGGCAATGACAATCTATAACAAGAGAGAAGAGAACCATCAACAAGGCGACACAGCACTGTGACCAAATCCTTCTTGAATCAGGGACACCTCTCGCTCTGTCCCTGTGATAATTGTAACGTTGGCAAAATGTTCTTCGAAATCCCACGGGTGGGTAGGGCAGAGCCCCTCTCCTGCACCCTCTTTTTAGAATTTTACCTCTCTGGAGCCTCTGCTCCATTTGTTGGTCATGTTACAAAGCCAAACAGCACCGTAAAGATAGTCCCAAGTCCTTGACCTGTGCAGGAGCACCAAATCCTCTTCTTTAGCAGAATGAATGAATCACCTCATAACACAACCTGCAGAAAATCATCCAACAACACATCGAATAACTTTCCAATCACAGCAATGAATCAAAGATACTCAGCTGAAATTAGATCAGTGTTCCTTACAATAACACCAGAGACGTTGCTTCGTCTTGTTGAACTCATGTTTAGCTTAGTGTGACTAACACAAGCGTTCAGTGCACAGGCTCACACTACGTTTCAAAGGCATATGCCAAAGCTGCTGAAACCACCTGTCCAACATGGAACACCAAGTGCCAGATGCCAGCAACAGAACCCAAACAATTTCATAGTTTCTGATTCCTGTCGCAGCAACACCAGTCACTCTATGTAGCAGAAAAACAAAGTCAGTGAGAGATACAGAGGAAAGAAATTCAATCTACACAGGGAATTCTACAAATTCTGAATGGGTAACAAATTGAAGAGATAGCCGAAGAGGAAAAGTGAATCATCTGAGTTTCCAATGGAAACATTCATACACAAGAATGTGAATATTAAAAACCAGATTTGCTAGATTGTTTGAAAAGGTTGCTTGATTGAACATTCATAACCTGACTCACCCAACCAGCCCTTGCAAGGCAAATTTGGAAACAATGTTGGAATATCATGGGGAAATGTACAGCTCACAAACGAAATGACTAGCCCTGCAGCCCACACCATTTATTGATGTAGAATTCCAAAGAGGCAGGACAAGGGGTTCTGTGGGTACACCAACAACGCTGTTAGGAAGGAATTTACTGGAATTTGGTCCAGCGACATTGAAAAAACGATGACATAATTCCAAGTCATGATAGTGATAGACTTGGAAGGGTACTTTCTGTTGCTCTTGCTCCCATCTACCCTGTCCTTCTGGATGGTATCTTCTGTGGGTTTGAGAGGCGCTGTACAATAAATCTTACTTCCTTCCAGCAGTGCAACTTGTAGCTGGTACACACTGCTGATATGCTGCATACATTGTGGCGGGATTGCATGTTTGTGGATGGTGTGCCACCTGTGGAGAGGGGATCAGTTTAAATGTGAACAAAGGCATGGTTCTGGGGAATGTAATGATTTGAAAAATCAGATGTGACAAAGGCATGGAGGGATTTGATCGCATGAGTTAAAATATTCAAATGTAGGCATTGCCAGAACGCCTCATGGTTTAGGCTAGTGGGCAAAGTGCTGATGTGGGAAACTGGATTTGTTGTCAGTTCAGATATGGACAGCGAAAATGCGGGTGGGCTTTGTTTCTGCAGCTTGCCACCTGAGAATGTGGTCAGCAGATATTTAGAATGGTTTATTCTGGAGTTAAAGGAATGTTGGAAGATCCTGAGGCTGATATTCTGGAAATGCACAGGAATGAGGATTAAGAGGAGATGGGGTCAGAAATCAGCTGATGTTTAAAACTGAAACGAAGGTCGTAAACAAGCTGGTTCCTGCTCAGATATTGTTTAGATATAGGATTCGTGCCAATGATTAGGGAGTAGAGTCGAAATGAAAAGAATGGTCTCCATGCTCTCAAAAAATGGGTTGTAGATTCTTATCCATTGTTGAATCAGGCTAATCGATTGTTTTCAGATTCTTATCCATTGTTGTAACATACCAATCAATTGTTCTCAGACGCTCATCTATTGTTGTAACATTCCAGTATATTGTTCTCAGATACGGATTCATTGTTCAAACATTCCAATCTATTGTTCTCAGATTCAGCTCTCTTCACTC
Organism: Carcharodon carcharias; assembly: GCF_017639515.1. Lineage (NCBI taxonomy): Eukaryota > Metazoa > Chordata > Chondrichthyes > Lamniformes > Lamnidae > Carcharodon > Carcharodon carcharias. The sequence continues at coordinate 136,316,866 of NC_054481.1, forward strand.
CCTCTCCCTGGAGCCGCTGATCCCTCTCAGTGTCAGCGGCGATACCTTCGCTGACACTATGGGATAAGACATTGAACTGAGTTCCATGTTAATTTAAGAGGGGAAACGTTGAGTGACACAATTGGGATCGATGCAAAACGACATTTTTAACACCCACTGAAAATAATAATATGTTAAGTTAACCTCTTTCAACGTAGCACATTTTTTTTTATCACATTAAAGCAGAACATTCATCCAGTCTGGACGGGTTGTATGTGTTCGCTGAGGTTTTGAATGATGTAAATAGCAGATGCACTGACCATGAGTTTTCATTCAGCTTAGATTGCGTGGTAGGGCACGAGAACCGGAGAGGGAGTAGGGGGATGGGAGATGGGTGGCGGGGTGGTTGCTGAGCTGTGACATTTTGGATATGATATCTAATATGAGGCAGGAAGCAGTAAGAAATACCGATCGCTGATTATTCAGACTGGATGGGAATTTAAAGTGATTTTTCCTGATGATTGATATGACGGTCCATTCTCCTTTTGAAATAAAAATGGCATTAGACTAACATATAATGTTCAAGATAACAACGCTTGCCGAAAGCACGTTATTGAGAGTTGTAGTAAATGGAGACGAGGATAACAACAGCCTTTGGGAGGACACAAACAAATCAATCAACATAGTAAACAGTGAGGGTAACAGCCAGATTTTGGAGGAGACAGGAAGATTGGAGAAATGCGATTAACCATGAAGATAACAGCACGATATGTGAGGACACACATGCTTGGTTAAATGTGGTGAACATTGAGGATAACAGCAGGAATTTTTAAAGCACAGACAGTTTGTGGAAACAAGCAAGAAAGCAACAGCATTTGGGAGGACACAGGTCTACGTTGAAATGCAGTTAACCGCAAGGATAGCAGCAACATTTGGGAGCGCACATACATATTGGCAAAATGTGGTAAATGTGAACATAAGATCAGCATTTAGGGGTGATATAGACAGAATGGTGAAACGTAGTAAACAAGTGATGAAAGCAGCAGATTTTGCAAGGTCATTGACAAATTAATGAGATGTAATACACGCTGGGGATTACAGCAGTATTTGGGAGGACAAAGCATCGTGAAATATATTAACCAATGTGGAGGATAGCAGCGTGAATTGGGATAAGCGGGTAGGTTGGTGAGATGCAATGAACCATGAAGATAGCAGCTTCTTTTGGGAGGAATGGGACAGATTGGTGAAATGTTCTGCAAAGTGCGGAGGATAACAGCAGTACTTGAGAGGCCACAGGCAGATTCCTGAAGTGTAGCACCTTTAGAGATATCAGCAGGATTGTGAGGCCACAGACTAATGGATAAAAAATAGAAAAAAAAATATGTATAACACCGGCTTTGAGAAGACACAAACTGATAGGTCAAATGTGCTAAACAGTGAGAGTAACAGAAGGCTTTGCCAGAACTCGGAAATATTTGTGAAATGTAATAAACGGTGAAGAGTACAGTTACAATTGAGAGAACAAAGACAGATTGATAAAGTGTATTAAAACATATGGATAACAACATGATTGGGTAGAACAGAGGAAGATTGGTGAAGTAATAAACTGTGAGGAGGATGGTAGAAGGAGTTTGGAGGATGCAGAAAGATTTCTGAAATGTAATAAACAGTGAGGTTAACCACTGGATTTGGGAGGGCAAAGTTAGATATGTGTGATCTGGTAAACAGTGACCGTAACAGCAGCATATGGAAGGAAATGAGATGGTTGTGAAATGTAGCACAGAGTAAGGATAACAACAGGATTTGGAAGGACATGAAAATATTCGTGCAATTTAAAAAATCAGTGAGGATTAAAGCAGAATTAGGAATTTCAAAGGCAGATTTGTGAAATGCAGTAAAATGTGATGGGGCTGACAGCATAATTTGAGAGGGGGACATGGAAAAATTAATGACATGTAATAAACGGTGAGGAATTTAGCAGGTTATGGTAGGGACATACAGATTGGGGAGGTGTAGTAATAAGTGAGGATTTCAGCAGCATTTGGGAGCACATACACAGATTGGTGATATGAAGGAGACAGTGACAAACATAACAGCAGGGTTCAGGTCGACAAAGGCATAATGATCAAATGAAGGAACACAGCGAGAGTAACAATAGGAATTGGATGGGCACAGAGAGATTTTGTGAAATGTATTAAATAGTCAGTATGATAGCAACAGGATGGATGAGGGTACAGACAGATTGTTGAAATACAATAAACAGTGAAATTACTTGTAGGAATAAGGAGGAAAAATCAGGTTGGTGTAACGTGGTAAACAGTGAGGGTAACAGCAGGATTTGGAATAGAGCAGTAAGATTGGTGAAGTGTAGTGAACACTGATGACAGCAGCAGGATTTTGGAGGAAAGAGGCAGATTGGTGAAATGCATCAAACATTGAGGATGACAACAGGGTTTCTCTGGACGCAGATAGATTGGCGAACTCTGTAAATAGTAAGCTGAGGAGCAGGATTTAGGAGGACAAAGATAAATAAGTGACATGTAATAAAGAGTGAAGACACTGGCAGCAGGATTTTGGAGGTGGCCGACAGGTTGGTGAAATGCATCATACAGTGAGAAGGGTAACAGCAGGATTTGGGAGGACACAGGAAGACCTGTGAAATATAGTTTTAAAAAGTGAGGATAAGAGCATTATTTGGAAGGACAAAGATACATTGGCGTAGCGCAGTAAACTGTGAGGAGGATGATGGTCATATTTTTGAGGACAAAGGCAGATTGGTTAATGAAGGAAGCATTGAAGATAACAGCCGGATTTGAGGCAGGCAGACAGATCGTTTAAATGTAGTAAAAGGAGAGTATAACAGCAGGTTTTGGGAGTGCACAGACAGAATGCTAAGTGAAGTAAACAATGAGGATAACATGAGGACAGAGAGATTGGTGAAAAGTAATAACCAGAGATGACAACAGCAGGGTTTGGCAGGGCACTGACAAAATAGGTGAAATATAGTAAACAGTGAGGAAGATAGCAGTAGTTTTTTTGGAGGACACAAAAGGATTGTTGAAATTTCCTAAACATGAGGATAGCAGTATGATTTTGGAGGAGACAGACTGATTCATTAAATGAAACAAAGAGTGATGGGATTTGCAATAGGATTTGGGAGGAGACACAGATTGGTGAAAAGTCCTAAAAATCATGATAACAGCAGGATTTTTGAGGACACAGAGACATTTGCAAACTGTAATAAACAGTGTCGAGGACAAACATGAGGACTTGAGAGGAGACAGTAGATTTGCTGAAATGTAAGAAGAATTGAGGAGGCTATCCGCTGGTTTTTGGAGGTCACATGATGATTGGTGAAATTTGGTGAACAGTGAGAGGTATAATAGCAGGAGGAAGGAGCACGCAGACAGATTGATGAAATGTAATAAACAGTGTGGCTAATCACTATGTTTTGGAGACCCCAGACAGTATTGTGCATTCTGGTTAACAATGAAGAGGAAAACAGCTCTGTAATTTTGCATTTTCCAAATTGCCGTGTAGGTGCGAGTGCTGTAGTTTTACTGGAAGCATTTGGCTCAGGGAGCAGCTAGTCCTGAAGAACACGTCTTCTGTATTGTGGGTGCATTCTTTTCACGGCCCAAAGCATTTGTGGTATCCTATGCATTCAGCCATTTCTTGATATTAGAGGCAGTGAATGGCAATAGTTGAAGACTGGGATCTGTCATGATGGGGAGCTCAGCAGGTCCCCAAATGGATCGCCCTGTCTGCACTCCTGCCTGAAGACCGTTGAAAGTGCTTCAGCCATCCATGTTGGACTACTACGCTGGCCTCCCCCATCATTGATATTGGCGATATTTGCGAATCATTCTCCTCAATTGTTTTTTTCTTATTTGTCAATCGCCTTTCACAATTGATGGATCAGGACTACTTAGCTTAGATCTTATTAAATCGCTTATGGTTCACATTGCTCTGCTTATTACATGATACTTATGCTGACTGACATTCACGTAGTACTGTGTTTAGATTCTCCATGTTGACATGTCATTTGATGTGTACTTGTTACTACTCCTGGCATGCCCTCCTGCACACCACGTTGCTCCCTGAATTTGAGGTAATGCTAGATTGTGGAATATGCGATTTTTCACGTTTTTGCAGATCGTGGATGTATACTATTCCACTCATGCTGATGGCCCACAACGCATCATGGATGCCCTGTTTGGAGTTAGTAGGTTTTTTTTGCAATCAATCACACTTAGCATGCCGGTAGTGTTACAAAACACAATGGAGGGTATCCTCACGGAGAAGGTGGGGCTTCGTCTCCAGAAGATCTGTGGGGTGGTGACTTCTACCAATAGCATAGTAGGCAGAATTCACAGGTAGATTGGTGAGGACGAGTGCAAGTAGCCTTTAATCTTCTGGTTGGCCTCTTCAACCATCTTAAACGCAGTCTAGCAGTTATGTCCTTTAGGACTCAGTCTGTACTGTCAGCAGTAGTGATACATAACAATTCATGGTGTCATTGGCGATCTCGCCCACAATACATTCTGTGCCCTTCCCACCCTCAGTTCTTCTTTCAAGCTGTGTTCAAAACGGAGGAGCATTGATTCATCAGCCGATGTGGGACAGTGTGTTGTTTCCTTCCCCATGTTTTAACTGATGCCTTGAGACTTCATTGGTCCAGAGTCGTCATGAAGGAATCAAGAGCACTCCCTCCTGAGGGGATACTGGTGCGCAGCCAACTCTGCTTTGTTGGACATGGCCAGAACAGGACATACCAAGGTTTTGCGTGGTTCGATCATTATAAGGTATGAATCGGTGAGTGTAACGATCAGGCGTTTGCTTGATTAGCCTCTGGGATTGCTCTGCTAAATTTGGCACAAGGTCCCTGACGTTGACAAGGAGGATTACCATGGATGAGAGGGTTGTGTCTCCTGCTGTTTAATTTTTGCTGTGGATATATGGGTGGCTGATGGTGTCCCAGTTTCATTCCTTTGTCCTTGTATTGTAGTGGTTTGATAGGACCGAGTGGCTGTCTAGGCCACCTCAGAGGACAATTAAAACGCCACCACAATATTATGGATCTGTGATCTGTGATCACATGTGGGCCAGGTCAGGTTCGGACAGCAGATCTCTATTCCTAAGGGTCATCAGTGAAAAAGAGGGTCATTTAGGGGATTTGCAATGATTTTCATGCCTTGATACATTCAATGGGCTGGCTTATATTGCTCTCCAGGGAATCGAATCCCAAGCATAAAAGACCACTTGGGAGAAAAAATTCAACACACCACCATATAAAAGGAGCCTCCTTGCATTTAAAACATGTATCCTGTGTTTCTGTATAGCCCCACGCAGGAAAAAAGGACCTTTCAGGCAGCAACACTGTGTCCTCCTTAAAGCAGAAAAGTTGCACTGACCTCACCCTCAATATCCTGAAATACAAAACTGATAATGCATTCATCAGCTTAACGCTAAATCCTTTGAAATCCAGTGGCTAGTGGCCATAACTGATCATCCAATCTTTAGGGATGAGACATAAAATTCACTGAGGGAAGGTTGGGCTGAAACACTTTCCTACTCTCCAAGGGAACTCTGATAACATAAGGGATTAGAGAATTCCTGGTGTAGTGGCCAATCACTCTGCCATCACTGAGGCAACCAGGTCCTCTCAGAATGCAGAGTCTCCAGGGAGCTGAGCATGAGTCATTCCAACCTCACTGGGATCAAGGGACATCTCAGCATGTTGAACCATCAGCGAGGCTGATGTGAATCTCTCTTCCTTCTCCGGGAGAAACAGGCTCCTCTCAATGTCTAGGCACTCACGACGCAGGGGAGTGGGGGATAAAACTCTTTCTTTCCCAAAGAAATCAGGTTCTTCTCTGCATGTTGAGCTATGGTTCACAATGATTATTCAGTTTTGGAAAACTTTAGCATTGCCTTTTTAGTGTGTCCTTACAGTTGTTGAGCGGGTGGGTTGGGCAATGTGGATGGTACTGTTCAGCTGTTGGTTTGTGAGATGGATGGTCTGGTGTTGTGCCACTCAGAGTGAGCAGAAGTTGTAGAAACTAGTTTTCCATCACTTTTTGTGATGTTTGTGGGGGGCAGGTGTGTAGTGGGTCTGCTGTTAAATGTTAATGTCCTTAATATATTCAGAGGTGTGTGTGGATCTGGGTTTGGTATTGAATGAGGATGTCCTGAAATTGCTGAGAGAATAGTGCACATGGTGGTGTGGTGGTGTATTTGGAGGTTGGGGTGTGAGGTGTGGTTGGTATCAATCCGTTTTCAGATGTGGGCGCCAAAATAAGTTTGAACTGCTTCCAGTAGTTCGGAGCCTGTTAGACCTTAATATCTGGAATTACCTACATCTAGATGATCGCTGTTACAGGAAACAAAACCTCTGAATACAGGAAATCTGACAGGGAAAGAGGAAATGCTGGAAATGCTCAAGCAGTGTTGACAGAGAGAGAGTGAAATGCGGTTAGCATTTCATGTTGCTTTATCCTCAACAGAAAGAGGAACGGCCTGAATGATTATCAGTTTTTAAAAAGTGAAATGCGAAACTGTGGGAAAGGAACAAAAGAGTATCTCCTTGGTGAGGTAGAATAATGGGAAAATTACGTGATCCAAGAGGGGTTATGTGGGAAAAAATAAAAACAATGATAACGGTGCTCAGATAATTACCGAATGATGCCAGTGCTTTGAACTATTTCAATCTGTCTGACTGTCAGAAGGACATGTACTGTTATAAGTGGGACTGGCCATTTGGAAAAGCAGCAAACTAATTCCTCACGACAGTCTCTCTGTTATCTACTGTTCTGGTCTGTTCTCACGAAAGAACAGGTTTATTGAGACGACGGGAAATTTCCTCTGAGCAGCTGAGATTTGTGAGTGCTGGTCTGGCAAATGGAACATAACATCAAAATTGCAGTTGTTTCAAATCCATGATATTCATGAAATGTTCGATTAAAATTAAGGCAGGAGAAATGAAATGAACCCTATTTGAGAATAAAAAGAGTGAGCATCACGGTTTGGAGGTCAGTGAAAAGTGAATATAATGCACGTGTTTGAGGACGCTGTGCTCAGAAATGGCCTATTTTGGACAGTCCCTGTAAGAGTTAAGATCCATCTCGTGTCTGAGAAGAGCTGAATGAAGGAGCTGTACCATTGAGGGAGGTTGAGTGTTACAAAGTAAACATTTCCAGTGAAAGGGTAACATTAAAAACAGAAGTTGATTTAGCACTCAGTGACTACAGAGCAGTTACTGCTGATTCACCTACCAGGGAGTCAGTACAAATATCGGTGAGGTGAGGAAAAATGAATGCACGAATAATAGGAGATCAAACAGATGCCCCTAGACAGGGTATTATCTCCATGCCTGGCATTATGGTCTCGAAAGCTCCTACCTGAAAATGGTCACCGACCCAAATGGGGGTTGAGAACCATGATTCAATGGGTTTCCGTAACTAGTATTCGTGTTCTTTCATAGAATCAGGAGAGCCTAGCGAAATTGGCTACTTCTTAAAACTCAGTATATTTGGATAGAGAAAAGATATTCACTGAAAAAAGATGTTCAGCTTAACCTTGGTCTGACCAACTTCTTGGGCTTAATAACAAATGAAGCCAGATCATTCCTCATCTCCAGGGATCATAACAAATTGGAGTCAATTCCCAGCCGTAACAAATTGAGGATATCGTTCATAAATGATAAATATTGGCTACCTCATCAGGGAGCATTTGTAACAATGCAAATTAATAATTGCCCTCTCCCCGAGGGAAAAGGCTCCTCGCCATGGGCGGAGTCTCCTGGGGTAAGGGGGCGAGTAACTTCTCCGAACCGGGGATACTCAGCTCCTAACTATGTAGAAATCCGGGCATGGAGGAGGGTGGGGCTGAATAACTCCTCACGCCACGTGGGTCCATCATCCTCCCTAGTGCAGAGACACCAGGGTAGGGGTGAATCATTCCCCCCTCCACGGGGTATCCTGTCTCACCTTAGTACATCGGAGACACCAATAGTGCTGTTGTAGGACCTGGTGGAGATGTGCTTCACCCCTACCTCACCGGAGAATTTAAATCCCTCAAATAGACCTGCTTCCACCGGCAGGGGCGATGATGGTGGATTTATTCTCTGCATTCTCAACTCCTCAGTGCTCACAACTGGGTAACCAGACAGAGCCTTAGTTCAATGTCTCATATTGGTGATGACACCTCTGACAACGTGCAGGAGAAACACTTTCTACTCCGTCAGATTTAGCCACGATGTGGACAATTTGTTGTTGAAGATTGTTGGAGATATTGCCAACTGTCATAACACAAACATCAATTGGAGAGGGGTGCTCTGATTGACATTGACTCTTCGATTTTCGCCACATTAGAATTTGTGTTACATTCCATGCCAGCTGAGTGTGGGGGCGGCCTAGACTGAAAAAAAAAATCCTCTGAATGCTGGAAATCTGAGAGGAAAAGAGGAAATGCTAGAAATACTAAGGCAGCTTTGATAGAGAAAGAGAAGTGGAGTTAACATTTCAGGTTGCTGTATCCTCATTAGAAAGAAGAACGACCTGATAGGTTAACCGTTTTAAAAAAGTGACATGCGAAATGGTGGGAAAGGAACAAAAGCGTTCGTTATTGATATGGTGGAAGATCGTGCAGATTAAATGCTTCAACATGGGTTATGCAGGGAAAAAAATGTCGGTGGCGCTCTGATATTAAACGAATGAAACTAATACTTTGAACCATTTCAATCTGTACAAATGTTAGAAGGTCATGTGCTGATGTAATTGGGATTGGCCATTTGAAGGGCAGCCTTAACATTCCTCACGACAGTTTCTCTGTTATCTATTGTTCTGCTGTGTGCTCACTAAACAGCAGGTTTACTGAAATGACTCGAAGTTTTTTTCTGAGAAGCTGAGAATTGTGAGCGCTGGTCAGGCAAGTTGGAACATGGAAACAACATCGAAGAGGTTCGAACTCCGTGCTATTCATTGAAATGGTCGACTGAAATGAATGGGGGAGGAATGAAATGATTCCGATTTGATAATAAAAAGAGTGAGCCTCACAGTTTGTAGCTCAGTGAAAATTCCATTTAATGTACATGTTTGAGGACCTTGTGCTGAGAGATGTCCTATTTTAGGCAGTCTCTGAAATAGTAAAGAATACTCTTGTGTCTGAGAACGGCTCAAGGAGGGAGCAGTACCACTGAAGAAGCTTGAGTTTTGTGTGGAAAAATTCTCCAGTGAAAGGGTAACATTAAAAACAGAATTTGCTGCAAGCACATAGTGACCACAGATCAGTTGTTACTTATTCACCAACCACGGGGTCTGCACAAATATCTGTGAGGTGGGGAAAAATGGAGACACGGATAATAGGAGCTTAACAGATGCCCCTAGAGAGAATCTCATCTCCATGTCTGACATTATTGTCTAGTAAGTTCCTACCTGGAAATGTTCACTGACCCAACTGGAGGTTGAGAATCATGATTCAATGGGTTGCAGTGACAAATACATGTGCTCCTCCTTTGAATCAAGAGAGCCTTTGGAAATTGGCTACTTCTTAGAAGTAAATATATTTGGACAGGGAAAAGATATTCACGGGGAAATCATGTTCAGTTTAACATTGGTCGGACCAACCAAGTGGATGGAATACCAAAGGGAGACAGATCATTGCACGTCTCCCGGGACCAAAACAACTTGGAGTCCCCTCCTAGTTGTAACAAATTGGGGATCTCTTTCATGAAATTTACAAATTGGAGACCTCACCTGGGGACATTTGTAACAGCGCAGGTGAATTGCTGGTACCTAACCCGGGAACATGACTCCTTTCAGAGTACAGAGTGAGTGCCTCGGGGTATGGGGGTGAATTGCATTTCCCTTCCTCGGATACCAGGCTTCTAAAGGCGTGCAGTGATTCAGGCTTGGGGGGGGAGGGGGGGAGGGGTTTGGTGGGGGGGGGGGGTGGGTTCGGGGTTGGGGTGGGGGGTCGGTGGGGTGGTTGGGGTGGGGGCTAATAAATCCTCACGCCCTGTCAGGAGTTGCATGGTCTTTGGTTGTAGAGACTCCAGGGTGGGGGTGAATCATTCCTTCCCCTCCCACCTACTGCCCCCTGAGCGCCCCCCAGCGCCCCGCCCCCGCGCCCCCCGCGCCCCGCCCCCGCGCCCCCCGCCCCCCGCCCCCCTCCCCCCGCCAGGATATCCTGTCTAATCTTAGTATGTGAGAAACACCAATAGTGCTTTTGTGGGACCTGGCGGAACAGTGATTCACCTCTACATCGCGAGAGGCTCAACATCCATCAGATGATCCTACTTCCCCCAGTAGGGGCCCTGGTGGTGGACCTTTTTCCCGCATTCTCAACCCCTCTAGGCTCAAACCTGGTTCACCAGATTGAACCTTAGTTCAATATCTAATATTGGTGATGACACTTCGGACAACGCCCAGTAGAACATTTTCCACTTGATCAGCTTTAGCCACGATGTGGACAATTTGCTTTGGTTGTTGACGATGGTTGGAGACATTGCTAACAGTCATAACATAAACATCAATTGAACATGGTTGCTGAGATTGACTTTGGGGCTTTGACGTTCCCCATTTCAGAATTAGCGATACCTCACTGAATTGGGTGGGTGGTGGCTGGATGTAGGGGGTGGGGGGTGGGTGGTGGTGGGGGGTGTGGTAGTGGGGGGTGGGGGGCGGTGCGGGGGGGTTGTGGTGGACTTGCGGCAGCCTCCTCGTGAAGCAGGATTATAAACCTAGTCGAGTTCGTACCTCTTTTTAGCAGAGCGCCTAATCCCAGTAATTAATCTATTAAAGCTTCATTTCAATGACATTAAGAAAAGTGCACGATGCCTTTGGAATGAAATCAAAATCAGTGCAAACCTCCTTACCTGTCACAGAGGTGCCACAAAATGCAGTAATGGAGTTCACATTGCAGCAATGAAGAATTTACTAATACAGGTGTTTAATTCACTAGGAAGGGAAACGTGGACTCTAGGAAACAATATCCATTTAAAGGCAGCCAACTACACAAAGCATCGTGAATCTCTCATAACTACATGAGACAATCTGTTATTTCAATTATGTAAGGAAGTAGAGAAAGCTTAATTAAGTTATGTTTGTATCTGTGGGGTTAGGAACGACGTTTAGTTATAAAGCTTAAGGCTGATCTGTATGTTTGTATCTCAGTGTTAAGAAAGGTCAAACTGATTTTTACTTTCACTTTAAATGGTTTTTGAATGTCTATTTTTTACTTTACGACTGTTGCAGCTCTGATAAACAAACAGCAGTAGACGAATTTGGATCTTGCCTAGCACAAGCGGCCCAGTGAGACAAGGCCATCACAAGCAGAAACCAAAATAAAGAGAAAGAAAACACAGTTTGTTGTGAAAACTCTTGGATTTCAGGCGGTGTTGAACAGAGGTACCAGGGAAACAGTTTAGAAGGACTGATAGCCAGTACAAAACAAAGATTGGTCGTAGGTAGCTGGTAGAAGATATTGGGGGAAAGGGGGCAGATAGTCAGAACCAACTAAAAAAAAAATAAAAATGCACCATATTGAAACAGGTGACTGTCCTAGCAGGATTTTCAGTCAAAGGGAGGACAGGAACATCGAAAGTCCTGTTAAATGACGTTAAGTCTGGGAGGCAGATGGAGACACTCCATGGTTCAGATTTAGCGAGTCAAAAGCTGCAGAAAGCAAATTTAAAGCGAAAACAACTTGCAAGATGTAGTCAGAGACAAAGAGGTGGCCAAAGGTCTGTAAGTCTTTCGTCAGGCCTGAAAGGAAATTGAAAAAGACAAAAAACTGCGGATGCTGGAAATCCAAAACAAAAACAGAACTACCTGGAAAAACTCAGCAGGTCTGGCAGCATCGGCGGAGAAGAAAAGTGTTGACGTTTCGAGTCCTCATGACTTTTCAACAGAACTATGTGAATCCAAGGAAGGGGTGAAATATAAGCTGGTTTAAGGTGTGTGTGGGGGTGGGGGGGGGGAGGTTGGGTTGGGTTGGGGGAGAGAAGTGGAGGGGGGGGGTGTGGTTGTAGGGACAAACAAGCAGTGATAGAAGCAGATAATTGGAAGATGCCACAAACAAAAGAACAAAAGAACACAAAGGTGTTGAAGTTGGTGATATTATCTAAACGAATGTGCTAGTTAAGAATGGAAGGTAGGGCACTCAAGGTATAGCTCTAGTGGGGGTGTGGGGAGCATAAAATATTTAAAAATATTTAAAAATAATGGAAATAGGTAGGATAAGAAAAATCTATATAATTTATTGGAAAAAACACAAAAGGATGGGGGGAAGAAACAGAAAGGGCGTGGGGATGGAGGAGTGAGTTCAAGACCTAAAGTTGTTGAATTCCATATTCAGTCTGGAAGGCTGTAAAGTGCCTAGTCAGAAGATGAGGTGCTGTTCCTCCACTTTGCGTTGGGCTTCACTGGAACAATGCAGCAAGCCAAGGACAGACATGTGGGCAAGAGATCAGGGTGGAGTGTTATAATGGCAAGCAACAGGGAAGTTTGGGTCATTCTTGCGGACAGACCACAGGTGTTCTGCAAAGCGGTTGCCCAGTTTATATTTGGTCTCTCCAATGTAGAGGAGACCGCATTGGGAGCAACAAATACATTAGACTAATTTGGGGGAAATGCAAGTGAAATGCTGCTTCACTTGAAAGGAGTGTTTGGGCCCTTGGACGGTGAGGAGAGAGGAAGTGAAGGGGCAGGCGTTACATCTTCTGAGTGGGCATGGGGTGGTGCCATAGGTGGAGGTTGAGGAGTAGGGGGTGATGGAGGAGTGGACCAGGGTGTCCTGGACAGAACGATCCCTACGGAATGCCGATGGGGGGATGAAGGGAAGATGTGTTTTGTGGTGGAATCATGCTGGAGTTAGCGGAAATGGCGGAGGATGATCCTTTGAACGCGGAGGCTGGTGGGGTGATAAGTGAGGACAAGGTGGACCCTATCATGTTTCTGGGAGGGAGGAGAAGGCGTGAGGGCGGATGCGCGGGAGATGGGCCGGACACGGTTGAGTGCCCTGTCAACGACAGTGGGTGGGAAATCTCGGTTAAAGACGAAGGAGGACATGTCAGAGGAATTGTTTTTGAAGGTAGCTTCATCGGAACAGATTTGACGGAGGCGAAGGAACTGAGAGAATGGTATGGAGTCCTTACAGGAAGTGGGGTGTGAGGAGCTGTAGTCGAGGTAGCTGTGGGAGTCGGTAGTCTTGTAATGGATATTTGTGGACAGTCTATCACCAGAGATTGAGACAGAGAGGTCAAGGAAGTGAAGGGAAGTGTCAGATATGGAGCACGTGAAAATAATGGAGGGATGGAGATTGGAAGCAAAATTAATCAATTTTTCCAAGTCCCGATGGTAGCATGAAGCAGCATCGAAGTAATCATCGATGTACCGGAGAAAGAGTTGTGGAAGGGGGCCGGAGTAGGACTGGAACAAGGAATGTTGCACATACCCCATAAAGAGACAGGCATAGCTGGGGCCCATGCGGGTACCCATAGCCACACCTTTTATTTGGAGGAAGTGAGAGGAGTTGAAGGAGAAATTGTTCAGTGTGAGAACAAGTTCAGCCAGACGGAGGAGAGTAGTGGTGGATGGGGATTGTTCGGGCCTCTGTTCGAGGAAGAAGCTAAGGGCCCACAGACCATCCTGGTGGGGGATGGAGATCTAGAGGAATTGGACGTCCATGGTGAAGAGGAAGCGGTTGGGGCCAGGGAACTGGAAATTGTTGATGTGACGTAAGGTGTCAGAGGAATCACGGATGTAGGTGGGAAGGGAGTGGACAAGGGGAGAGAGAAGCGATTGAAGATAACGAGAAATGAGTTCTGTGGGGCAGGAGAAAGCTGACACAATCGGTCTACCGGGACAGTTCTGTTTGTGGATTTTGGGTAGGAGGTAGAAGCGGGCCGTCCGAGCTTGGGCGACTATCAGGTTGGAAGCTGTGGGAGGAAGATCCCCAGAGGAGATGAGGTCAGTGACAGTACTAGAAACCACATCAATCGTGTCAGCTTGCTCCTGCCCCACGGAACTCATTTCTCGTTATCTTCAATCACTTCTCTCTCCCCTTGTCCACTCCCTTCCCACCTACATCCGCGAATACTCTGACACCTTACATCACATCAAAAATTTCCAGTTCCCTGGCCCCAACCGCTTCCTCTTCACCATGGACATCCAATCCCTCTACACCTCCATCCCCCACCAGGATGGTCTGAGGGCCCTTAGCTTCTTCCTCGAACAGAGATCTGAACAATCCCCATCCACCACTACTCTCCTCCATCTGGCTGAACTTGTTCTCACACTGAACAATTTCTCCTTCAACTTCTCTCACTTCCTCCAAATAAAAGGTGTGGCTATGGGTACCCGCATGGGCCCCAGCTATGCCTGTCTCTTTATGGGGTATGTGGAACATTCCTTGTTCCAGTCCTACTCTGGCCCCCTTCCACAACTCTTTGTCCGGTACATCGATGATTACTTCGATGCTGCTTCATGCTCTCGTCGGGACTTGGAAAAATTTATTAATTTTGCTTCCAATCTCCACCCCTCCATCATTTTCACGTGGTCCGTCTCTGACACTTCCCTTCCATTCCTTGACCTCTCTGTCTCAATTTCTGGTGATAGACTGTCCACCAATATCAATTACAAGCCTACCGACTCCCACAGCTACCTCAACTACAGCTCCTCACACCCCGCTTCCTGTAAGGACTCCATCCCATTCTCTCAGTTCCTTCGCCTCTGTCGCATCTGTTCCGATGATGCTACCTTCAAAAACATTTCCTCTGACATGTCCTCCTTCTTCCTTAACCGAGGTTTCCCAAACATGGTCGTTGACAGGGCCCTCAACCGTGTCCGGCCCATCTCCCACGCATCCACCCTCACACCTTCCGCCCCCTCCCATAAACATGATCAGGTCCCCCTTGTCCTCACTTATCACCCCACCAGCCTCCGCATTCAAAGGTCATCCTCCGCCATTTCCGCCAACTCCAGCATGATGCTACCACCAAACACATCTTCTCTTCACACCCCCTGTCAGCATTCCGTAGGGATCGTTCCCTCCGGGACACCCTGGTCCACTCCTCCATCACCCCCTACTCCTCAACCCCCTCCTATGGCACCTCTCCATGCCCACGCAAAAGATGTAACACCTGCCCCTTCACTTCCTCTCTCCTCACCGTCCAAGGGCCCAAACACTCTTTTCAAGTGAAGCAGCATTTCACTTGCATTTCCCCCAACTTAGTCTGCTGTATTCGTTGCTCCCAATGTGGTCTCCTCTACATTGGAGAGACCAAAAGTAAACTGGGCGACCGCTTTGCAGAACACCTGCGGTCTATCTGCAAGAATGACCCAAACCTCCCTGTTGCTTGCTATTTTGACAGTCCACCCTGCTCTCTTGCCCACATGTCTGTCCTTGGCTTGCTGCATTGTTCCAGTGAAGCCCAACGCAAAGTGGAGGAACGGCACCTCATCTTCCGACTAGGCACTTTACAGCCTTCCAGACTGAATATGGAATTCAACAACTTTAGGTCTTGAACTCCCTCCTCCATCCCCATCCCCTTTCTGTTTCCCCCTTCCTTTTGTTTTTTTCCAATAAATTACATAGATTTTTCTTTTCCCACCTATTTCCATAATTTTTAAATATTTTTCAATCTTTTATGCTCCCCACACCCCCACTAGTGCTAATCCTTGAGTGCCCTACCTTCCATTCTTAATTAGCACATTCGTTTAGATAATATCTCCAACTTCAACACCTCTGTGTTCTTTTGTTCTTTTGTCTGTGACATCTTTTGATGATCTGCTTCTATCACTGCTTGTTTGTCCCTACAACCACACCAACCCCCTCCACTTCTCTCCCCAACCCAACCCAACCTCCCCCCCGCCACCCCCACACACACCTTAAACAAGCTTATATTTCACCCCTTCCTTGGATTCACCTAGTTCTGTTGAAGGGTCATGAGGACTCAAAACGTCAACTCTTTTCTTCTCCGCCGATGCTACCAGACCTGCTGAGTTTTTCCAGGTAGTTCTGTTTCTGAAAGGATATTGCTTAGGCTGGAAGTGACGTCAGAAATCCTAAGATTTGTCATTGTAAAATGGTGGGACAAGTTAAACAAATAAGGTAACAAATTAAAATGTTGTGAGATACTTGGGCAATCAAATATTGATGGTGGCTGATGATACACATTTTGTTCCAGATGGCTTTATGAATGAAGAAAGAAAGTATTAATGATGATATTATTTGAATTTATAAACCTGCTTCTTTGGATCAAGTTAACATACAAAGGGACTTTGTTTTCGGAATTGTTTAAATGGGACTTGTTCCTAAATCACCTTTTGAAGGAATGGATTTTACTTTGGGTAATTGATTAGTTGATGGTTAAAGCAATGTGTAAATAATTGAATTGCATCAGATTGATCATCTTGATAGTAATCAATTTCAGTAATCCGCTGTGTACAGAACTGGAAAAAAATGCAAATCACAAGCAATTGAAGTAAAACCTGGTTGTTGTAAAATAAATTCATGTATGAAAAAGGGTTTTGCTCATGTATGAAGAATATTAAGTTGATTAATTTAGAATCAGTCGCAAAAAGTCGAACACTTGGCTGAGGACTTGAAATGTCTAAATGAATAACTTGCACAACCAAACTTCACAAAGGTCAACCTTCAATTACAACCTGATGAACTTCAAGAACTAAAAGTTGCTAAGAAATATAATGGAAAATGCCTCGATGAGTGATAAAGAAAGGATTTTTGGCAAATCATAATAATTGTTTGAAAGGAGAATTAAAAACAAAACACTAAAGAACTGTTGGAACTTCGTCTGTAAACGAGCAAAGAGATTACCTAACTTCAATGCAAACTGGAGAAAATGAAGGGGTAGATGTTTAGTATGGAGCTTCACAGTTCGAAGGCTGTTCCTATGAATACAATCTCTTTGCTGAATTAATGCACTGCAGAACAAATAAATAATCCAAATTAAATTACGGAAAAATCATCTCAGTAATGGACAATATGAAAATATTGCAGCATTGGAAATCACAAATTGCCAAAAATAAGAAAAAAGTGGAATCGAAAAATTAACTTAGAAAGGCAAAACAAAAGAGAAACACTGATTTAAAAAAATATTTACGGTGCTAAAAAGCCCAATACAGCGTTCAGGATCCAGGCAAGTTGACGGTTTCAAAATGACCATCGAAAACATGTAAATAAGTCGTCCGTGCATAAGAATTGAAGGGTTGGAACAAAAAATGAAACTCCGCAGGGATAAAGTAATTGAAATTGTTCAAAAGGACGTGGAACTGATATGTTTGAAATGACAGTTGGAAAAACAACAATATCGAAAGAAGTTTAAAGATCAAACCAAGCAGGAATATAAACATTTTTTGTGAAACTTAGAAGTATCTCATTAACATGCTTGAAAAGGCAAAATAGATATTTTGGCCAGACAGGAACTTAGATGTTAACTCGCGAAATTTAATTTTTATTTAACAAAATCGAACTGAGAATTTATCATATTGGAGTTCGGGAAATGAGCTCAAGTATATAACAATGCCAACAGCTAAAGAAAAGGATGATTGGGCTCTATACTTAAATTAAACATTCTTTGCTGAGTTAAAGAGTGGGAACAAGAGGAACAATAATCTTAAGTGTTGACTAATTGTAATACTGCATTGCAGAAGTTCATCTAATATTTTTGCTTGTCTAAATTTCCTTTGCGTACGACTTTACAATCGAACGATAATGTACTTAAATGTGAAACCAGTTGGAAAGCTTAATTATATTGCATATAACAATCTATTGTTAGACTTGTATGATGCTAAATTTAAGTGAGTCAATGTAAGGCCCTTGCAGTGAAATCTCAACTATTTTGAGGTTTTGCTTCCTATGAAGTGGAGGTGTTTGGAAATTCAGACATGTTTAAGTAAGTTATACTCGTATTTCCTTGGTGTCAGCATTAGTTTCTGTTTTAACTCTTAATGTTGGTTAGCATTTCTCTATCTGTGTTTCAAGGAAGGTTAAATTGAGTTTTCGTTTCACTTTAAAAGTTGTTTGCATTTCTAATGATGTTTTTATTGCTGTTGCAGCTAAGGTCAATAAATACTAGTAGGAGAATTAGATAGTTCCCTAGCAACAGCGGCCCAGACACTAGACCCACCCCACTCCCACACAACAGGCCCAACTCCACTCCCTCACCACACAAACACACAATAATTCATCGAAAAAATCCAATAGAGTTTGCTTTGGAAGCTATTGGTGTTCAGCTGGTTTTGTTGAAAGCTGCTAGGGAAGGACGCGAGAGGAGACAGTTAGTTAGTCCGAAATCAAAGTTGCTTGATGGTAACTGCCAGGAGAGATTGGAACAAAGGGGACAGAGAACCATGGGGACATGAAATAGTGTTATTGTGTTGACAGCTGAGTCGCTAAAAGAGGAACAGCATCAAGAAAGCTTGAATGCAGGTGACGACACAGGGAAGAGAAAAATCGGAAGGCGTGTTGGAAATACTGTACGTGAATCCTTTCAGAAGTCCTCTTAATGAAAGTGGAATTCTGGACGAATATTTTAAGACAAAGCCTTAAATTCTGGATTTTCAAAACACGTTTGAGAAAGACGGTGTACAGCGTGTCCCGTCGGCTCACGGAGTGACACGCGTCTGGGGTTTATTGTGGAGGGATCCAAAGAATATGGTTGGGGTGGTATCTGCTACTTGCTTTCAGAGTGCGGCTTGTCTTACCACAGGTTGCATATTGGTTTGCTTGGATTGTATATTTTCCGTGAACATTCAAGTATAACGTAGCTTTTCTAATTAGCCTCATCATTATAAATCTGTATGCATCTGTAAAATTATAGTTGTGGGTGAATTAGCCTTGTAGTATTGTTTGTAATTTCATGTTGAATAAATGTTTTGATCATTAGTTACAGTTTGCACCTGACTCAGTTCAATAACTACTCGCCATGTATCTAAACACACAAATAAAAGTTGTAAACTATAGGGCTGTCTTCCACCCTGGGA
This sequence comes from Carcharodon carcharias, assembly GCF_017639515.1. Classification (NCBI taxonomy): domain Eukaryota; kingdom Metazoa; phylum Chordata; class Chondrichthyes; order Lamniformes; family Lamnidae; genus Carcharodon; species Carcharodon carcharias. The sequence continues at coordinate 136,335,852 of NC_054481.1, forward strand.
TCAGCCTTGTCAAATGCGTAGTTCAGCTTAGGATCATCACAGAAGTGATATCACTCAGAAGCGTTCAGGGCAACGAAATCATACTCTCCCGGCAGTTCAAGATATACATTTCCTGATTTGACAGCGCCAATGTTTTTTTCTCTGAGGCGATTGTCAGATATTGGAGCTCATTTCTTCAACAGGCGGAGGAAGCTCAGACTTTGAATATCTTGAAGGCTGAGCTCGATAAATTCTTGATTCATAAGGAAATGAAATGTTATCAGGAGTGGACAGCAATGCGGGTTGAGGTTACATTGGGATCAGCCATTAACTGACCGGATTGCTGAGCAGACTCGAGAAGCCAAGTGACCTCCTCCTGCCCCTAACTCGTATGTTGATCTGTTTGGATGCACATTGTTGTGGGGAAAGGTAAACCTGCCTGTCCATCTGCGGAGGCGCGCTCATGATAAACATTAGATTGCATTGAAATGAACAATAATTTCCGATCCTGCAACACAAGACCCACCATTAAACAGTAACGCATGTAAAGAGTATTCTGGATTGGAAACTTCTTCAAATGACAATTTGGAAATGCACAGCACAGCTCACAGGATAAAACATTTCAGCACGAAACAGAAGACTGTGAGCTACAAAAGGAGGTATTTAGGGGGTGAGGCTGGGTCAGGAACAAAGGCTTGGTGAAACAGGTTGATTTAACGGAATGGCTAAAAGGAGGAAATAGAGATCAAGAGGTTTGGGAAAATAATTTTAAAGCGTCGATTCAAGGCAGCTGAAGGCAAGGCCAACGATTCTGTGGGGGTTAAAATCCGAAATCCCTACGACGCTTGTTTTCAATTATTGTGGATTCAGAAAGGTACCGCCTACAAAGTATATCAGAGAGAGGTTGTGGCAAACCCCTGGAGGGTTTGGTACCTAGGAGCTCTGTATGGTTGCAAAATTTTCCAGAGATGGGTTGGGACAAAGCCATGGAGTGTTTTGATATGTGGGAGGGGTGGGACTGCAGAGTATTACAGAGGGAGGGTGGGACAAGGCCATGGGCGGATTTGATAACTGGGATTGCTGTGCAACTGCAGAATGTTACAGGGAGAGTGTGCCACAATGCCCTGGAGATATTTGACACGTCAGAGGGCTGTGGAACTGCAGAGTATTAGACAGAGAGACAGCGTGCCCAAGTCATGGAGAGATTTGATAAATGGGAGGTGTGTGGAACTGCAGAGCATTACAGAGAAAGAGTGGGACAAAGCCATTGACGGATTTGATATCTGGGATGGCTGTGGAACTGCAGAGCATTACAGAGAGAGGGCGCCGAAAGGCAATGGAGGGATCTGATGCCTGGGAGAGCTGTGGAAGAGCTGAGCATTGCTGAGAAAGAGTGGGACAAGGCCATGGGCGGATTCGATAACTGCGATGGCTGTGGAAATGCAGAGCTTTAGAGAGAGAGGGTGCCACAATGGCTTTCTCTCTCTCTCTCCCTCCCTCTCTCCCTCTCCCTCTCTCTCTCTCAGTCTCTCCATTCTCTTTCTCTCTCTTCAGTTGTCTCTCTTATTCTCTTTCCCCCTACTGTCCAAATCTCCTCACAACTCTCTACATCTCTCTCTGTGCCTCTCTCTCTTTATCTCTCTCAACTATTGTCTCACCACTCACTGTTTCTGTTACTCTGTCTCTAAATCACAGATTCTCTCTCTCCCTCTTTTCAATCCCTTCCTCCGCATCTCTCCCTCTCTCTATGTGACTGCCTCTCCTGCTGTCTCTCTCTCTCTCTCTTCATCACTCCCCCCACCCTGCTGGCCTCTCTCCAAACTGTCCATCTCTCTCTCCAACTCTCTCTCCTCGTCTCTCTTTCCAAGTCTCTCTCCCCAGGTTTCTCTGCCCCCTTCTGCCTCGCAATCACTCAAGGGCAATTTCCCTTCCATTACCCATCACCCATCTCCCGTCTCCCGTCTCCCGTCTCCCGTCTCCCGTCTCCCGTCTCCCATCTCCCATCTCTCTCTTTTTCTCTCTCCCTCAGTCTCTTTCTCTCTGTATAATTCTCTTCCAATTCACAATCATCTTCCCGTCTCTCGACCTTCTCCATTTCTTTCTCAGGTTCTCAGTCACTACTCTCCTCTATGTCTCTTTCTCTATCACTCCCTATCTCCCTGTCGGTGTTTTTCGCAACACTCCCTCTATCTATCTCTCTCTGTTTCTCCCTATTGCTCTCGCTGTCGGTCAACTGTATTTATCTCGCTGCCTCCACCTTTCTTTTTCTATCCCTCTGCCCATATCCTGTCCCTGTCTCTCATCATTTCTCTTCCTCTCTTTTCATTCATCTCTCTTTCTCTCTGCCTTTTCAACTCTATCCCATCTCTCGACATCACTCCCCCTCTCTCTATCTCTCTGTCTGCCTCCCCCTGTCCGTCTTTCTCTCTTTTTGCTTCTCTCTGTCTCTCTCTCTCTCTATCACTTTGTCCCTTTCTCTGTCTCTCACTCTCTATATCCATCACTCCATTTCCCCTCAAACATATAGGTTCGCACTGGATTTCGCACCATTTCCTAATCACTATTCCCCTAGCACTTACATTGCTTCCTCTTTCTGAGCTCACTTCATCTGACCTCTCCACCCGCTAACACCTTGGATGTGCCTCCCAGTTTCCAATAACAAAATTCCACTCCACACATTGCGAGCTATCACAATTAAATACTGGCAGCCCAGCCAATCGGAGGGAAGAGGAGATGTGAGGTTTTCATTGTGTCTATTCGCTTGTGGATAACAATGATGTACATGCAGGTCATATTGTACAGGTGGACATAGATTCGTTGGATTGTGATTTGTTTCTCTATCAGTGATCTGTAGCCACGATGTAAAGGCAGTCCAGCAATAGGAGTGGAGAGACACTAAGATTTTGTTTAAATCCAATCAGAGGGGTGGTTATCATGATGGAGAGGCAGCCTGGATAGTGATTGAGTTCTTCTCATCAGTGAATGAATTGATGTACTGAAGTGAAGGGATATTCCAGCACGCACTTCAACTACTCTCTGAACAGAGTCTGTGTCACTGCGTAAATCACAGTGTTTGTTCAGCAACTCAGGAGCTGCAGCATGAAGCCCAATTCCTGAATAAAACCAATCCAACCACACAGAATAATTACCCAAATTATATACCCACCTCCAAATTGAATAAAACATTAACGTTCACCATAACAGAATGAAATTAGCCAAAATAACAAACAGTAAAATGATGGATTTCCGGCGACTCTCCATCTCTGGCTCTCTGGGACTCTCCCCACTGCTGTGATTCTGGAGTCTCCTGTGAGCTCTGCTGCTCATTAAAATGTGACTGACGGTGAGAACATTAAGCAGCAGTATCAGGACAAATGGGACACCCGGGGTTAGAATGTAGTGGAGGAACTCCATTGTTGCCCAGAAGAGAGAGAACTCAACATTGAGTGTGACCAAACTATACCAAGGGCCATTCACCAGCCAGTACCGACCTGTAAACATCAAATACCAAAAAATATTCTGTAAACAGCTCAGCACAGTCACTGATCCCAAAATAAAAGCCACCGTTTCCTGGCTGAAAAATGTATCTTCCAGCTTCGGGCAACAAATTGCCACAAATCGATCAAGGGTGAGTGACAGTGAACCAGACAGAAGAATCAATGGCTGGATAAAGCAGGACAGCATGCATATTACACACACAGATGCAGAACCGGAATTCAAAACGTTCAGCAAAAACAATTGGAATGTGTCTCACTATCAGATCCCAGATAACGACCAGTATATCTGCCACTGCCTTGGCCACTGGGTGCAAGTTACACTATTTGTCAGACCACAGTTTCTGCACTTCAGGATCACAATTGTGATTAAGTTCACTTTAAGGAAGGAATATCAGGAGTTAAATTACATATCAGGCTGCGGAAGAATTTACCAACCTGTTTAAGGAATTGTTTATATTTTCAAATAGGTGACTGCATTCTGTGATATTTTGTATTAAATAGACATGAAAGAACATACAGGAAGCTCTGTGATAGGGTGGAGTAAAACAGAAAGAAAAAAAACAACTCTGGAGTTGAGAAAGGAGGCTATGGAAGAGCAACAGGAAAGTCAGGCTTAATAAGGGGACCCAAAGGTCTCTTGGGATCGAATGCATAGCTGGAGGAATATGTGGTGATGGGAGACGTCATGAGTGATGAGGAGCCAAGTATGACTGGGTAAAAACAGAGATGATATTTATGTTACTAAAAGCGGAGAGATGTGGTATAATGCCTCCTGTTTCCCTCTTATCTAATGACTGCAACAAGATGCTTTTCTGGAAAGAAGTGTTTATCCCCTTCAGTGTTGTATTTTTAAGAGCAGTCACAAAAAAGGCCTCTTGTAATTTTCATGAATCAAGTGAAAGGATTACAATGTATTAAATTATTGTCAATAACAATAGTGAACGGCACAAGACAGCACAAGAGAGCGGCGTAGTGATCAGAGCTAGCGCGCGTGCGGGGAAGCTGCAACATTTGAGATCATCACAATGGTGAGAGCTGATTTGTGAGGAGAGGGTAAGCTTTTCTTTTTCACGTTTTTTTCTCCAGTTGTTCTCCAGTATGAAATAGGTTAAGCTAAGGAAAACAAAGTTTTCTCCTTTTTATTTAATGTACATAAATAATTTAAAGTTTTCTTGCTGTCCGTAACTTAAAGGAATAATTTATTTTTCAATTAGAGGAATGGCAGCGCAGCTCAGTCTCGTGTTATGTACAGCCTGCAGCGTGTGGGAAATCCCTGATGCACCTTGCGATCTGACTGACCACACATGCAGGAAGTGCCTCAAGCTGCAGCTGCTTGAGCTCTGAATTTCAGAGCCTGAGCAGCATTTGGAGGCACTGTGGCACATCCGCAAGACTGAGAGTTTCAGTGATAGCATTTTTTGAGACGTGGTCACCCGCAGCTACTGGAAGTGAAGACACAGAGGGAATGGGTGACCGTCAGTCAGAAGAAAGTTATCAGGCAGGTAGTCAGGAAATCCCTAGTCTAAACCTTGCACGACAACTGTTTTTCTGTGTTGGAAAACAGTGAGACTGAAGGTTCATTTGGGGAGTGCAGCCAAGCTCATGGAACTGTGACTGGCTCAGCTGCACGGTGGGGTGGTAGTAGGGGGTGGTGGGGGGTGGGGGGGGGGGGGGGGCGGTTTGGTTGGGGGGGGGGTAGGAAAAAGAAGGAAAGAGCAATAGTTGTAGGAGACTTGATACTAAGTGGAACAGACAGGCCTTTCTGCAGCCATAGACGTGACTCCAGGAAGGCATGTGACCGCCTAAAATGCATTCTAAAGGGCGACATTGATAGGAAGAGGCATGAGTTCCTGAAAGCAGAATTTAAGGATCTAGGAAACAGATTAAAAAACAGGACCTTGAAGTTAGTAACCTGGGGATTAATTTCGGTCCCTTGTCCTAGTGACAATAGACAGAAAAGTTAAGTCAGGATGAATGTGTGGCTGCAGAAATCATGCAGGAGGAAGGGCTTTAGGTTTCTGGGACATTAAAATCATTCCTGGGGGAGGTGTGACCTGTGCAAGATGGACAGGTTGCCCTTGAACCGGAATGGGACAGACATCCTTACGGACATGTTTGTTCATTTTGTTGGGGAGGGTTTAAACTTCCTTGGCAGGGGGATAGGAACCTGAGAGGAGTTTAAGCAGAGGGAGATGAAAAGCCAAAATTGGAAGACACAGCAATTTAATCCGGGAAGAATATACATTATAGGCCAGTTAAAGCACAAGGTAGCTTGGCATGTTTGGATGGTATTTATTTTAATGCAAGGGTTTTGACGAATAAGGCATATGAGTTGTGGCCAGAAATCCGCGCATGGAAGTGTGATGTCATTGCTGTTAGAGAGACATGTTTGAGAATGAGGCAGGATTCGTAGTTCAAAATTGCAGGATACCCATGGTTTTCAGGCGAGACAGGGAAGAGGTAAAAGTAGATAGGCTATCGCTATATTGATCATGAAATCAATTACAGCAGTAAGGATGGATGGCAATCTTGAAGAGTCCTTAAATGAAGCCACAGAACTGAAAAACAAAAAAGGAGCAATCACATTTCTGGGAGTGTCCTATAGTCCCCCAAATCATCAGAGAGAAATTGTAGAGCAGATATGTAGTCAAATTTTGGAGAAGTGTTAAAATAATGGTGTAGTAAAAGTGGGGGATTTCAAATTCCCCGACGTTTACTGGGTTAGTCATAGTGAGATATGTTAAGAGGGCAGGGATTTCTTAAAATATTTCCAGGAGAACATTCTAATCCGGTGTGTAGAACGTCCGACAAGAGAGGGTGAGGCACTGGATTTCATTTTAGGAAGTGAAATGGGGCAAGTGATAGATATATCAGTGGGGAGCATTTGCAGATCATGATCATAAATCCAATAGAATCAAGGTTGTTATGGTAAAGGACATGGATGGGCCAGAATTCTGAGTTTTAAATTGGGGGAATGTTGATTTTAATAAGATCATTTATGATTTGGCCAGAGTAGACTAAGAGCAGCTACATTTTGGTAATTCTGTATCCGAACAGTGGAAAGCATTCGAGAAGGAAATAAGGAGAGAACAGTGACAAACTATGTCAGTAAATTGCAAGGGCTGGACTAAAAATCCAGGGACACCTGGATGTTGATTGATATACAGGATTTGATAAAGAGGAAAATGGAGGCATATAGCTGGTACTGAGTTCTCAAAGCAGCGGAAACACTAGAGGAGTATATAGTGTGTCTGGTGGAACTCAAAAAAGGCGATTATATGCGCAAAAAGGGGGCACTGAAATTAGTTTGCATTTGAATAATGGAATAAAAGAACATCCGAAGTTGTTTTACAAGAACATTAAGAATAAGAAGAAAACTAGTGAAAGAGTGAGGCCCATTCAGGACCATGGTGGCAACCTTCTGTGTGGCAAAGGAAGAGCTAGGCAGGGCTCTAACTGAATACTTTGTGTTGGTGTTCTCAAGTGAGAGGAACAATGTTGGTACAGAAAACAATCAGAAGAACTGTGATACAATATAATAAATTCACGCTGAGAGGGAGGAGGTTCTAATTGGTCCGGCAGGTTTAAAAGTAAATAAATGGACAGGTCCGAATGAAATATATCCCTGGCCATTAAATGAGCCTAGCGAGGAGATTGCAGCAGCACTGGCTATAATTTTCAATACCTTTACGGCCACAGGAGTGATGTCAGAGGACTGGAGGATAGCCAATATGGTACCATTATTCAAGACAAGAGGAAGGGTAAAAGAGGGAACTACAGGTCAGTAAGTCTAAGCTCAGTGGTGGGGAAAATATTGGAAGAAATTCTGAGGGACATAATTAATCTACACTTGGCGTAGCAGAGATTAATCAAGTACAGTCAGCATGGTTTTGTTAAGGGGAGTCATGTCTGATCAATTTGATTGAAGTTATCGAATAGGTGGCCTGGTCTGTAGATGATGACAATGCATTTGAAGTATTATACTTCGACATAAGCAAATCTTTCATAAGGTCCCATATAGGAGGCTGATTACGAAGGTATGAGCCCATGGGATCCAAGGCAATTTGGCAAATTGGTTCCAGATTTGGCTTAGTGGCAGGAATCAGAGGTTGATGGTTGAGGGATGTTACTGTGACTGGATGCCTGTGTCCAGCGGGGTTCTGCAGTGATCGGTGATTTGTCCCTTGCTGTTTGTGGTATATATAAAGAATTTAGGCTTGAATGTAGGAGTTCTGATCAGTAAGGTTGCACATGACACGAATATTGATGGGATGTTATACAGCGAGAATCTTGACTTGGATTACAGGAGGATCTCGATGGCCTGGCCAGATGGGTTGAGCAGTGACAAATGGAACTTAATGCAATTAAATACGAGGTGAAGCAATTGGGCAGGACAAACAAGGAACGGGGATCTGAGATGAAAGGTAGGACACTGGGAAGTGCTGAGCATCAGAAGGACCTTGGCGTGAACGTCCACAACACCCGTAATGTAGCGAGACAGGTGAATGAGGTGGTTAAGAGGACATATGTGGTACCTGCCATTCATAGCCGAGACATAGAATGTAAGAGCAGTAAGGTTATACTGGAACTGTATAGAGCACTGGTTAGGCCACAGCTCGAGCATAGAGTGCAGTTCTGGAATCCGAATTATAGGATGGATGTCATTGCACAAGAGGGAGTGCAGAGGATGTTTACCAGAATGTTGGCTGGGCTGGATAGTTTGAGGTATGAGGAGAGATTCGGCAGACTGAGGAAATTTTCCCTGGAGCACTGGAGGTTGAGAGGCGACATGACTGAATTGTATAAAGTTATTAGGGACAAAGATAGGAAGGAATGTTTCTCCTTTGTGAAGGGATCAATAACCAAGTTGGATAGATTGAAGATCTGGGGCAGAAGGTTTAGAGTGGATGTGACAATGGCTTTTTTTTTCACCCAGAATATTGTGGGAACCTGGAGCTCAACACCGGAAAGGGTGGCAGAGTCAGAAAACCTCAAAACATTTAAAAAATATTTGGATGTACACTTGGGATACCATGGCTTAAAAGTCAAAGGGCTTAGTTCTGGAAAGTGGGATTTGAATAGTTAGGTAATTGTTTGACAGGAGTAGATGCGATATGCCAAAAGGCCTTTTTTTCTGCTGCAGACCACTATAAATGTATGACACTACCTCGGATCTAGAGACAAAACATAATAAACAATTCGTAAACACAGTGTGACACATACAGGTAACAATGTCTTTTCCCCAGAAATGTAAGATGATCTTAGATTATTACAATTATAGAACAAAAACTGGTCACGTTTCTCAGGTGGTGGCTTAAAACATTTCAGGGCTGCTGGATTCGGGCTGAAACTTCACCACGAAATATCCCCAGAGACAGATAACCTGACCTTCGATAGCAAGAAGAGGCAAAAAAGACGGTTCTACCATAGTATGTAAATAAAACAGACATACACGCACACCACACACACACAGTCACAAAAAAGTTAAATAAGCAAATAGAAATAAACCCACAGAAAGAAAAACAAACAGCCCCAAAAATGGCAATATATATGCATAAACACACAAATGTATAACATTAGATACACAGGAGCAAACACAGACACACACAGAGAAGCACAAGAACAAACACATACAAACATGCACACACAAAGAAGCACACAGGCACGCCCACAGAAACAAACAGATACACACACAAACACACATACAGCCAGAGTAAAGCACAGGCACAGAGACTTGCCTTTACATAGACAACGCGCATACACACGTACACACACACAAACGTAGAAAAAAAAACAGATACACAAACAGACACATGCAACATATATACAACAAAACATTTACATACTCATGCAGACACACATAGACACAGGGACAGGACATGTGTGCCCAAACTGACTCTCTCACTTGATGAAAGAAACACATATTCACACACAAGCACACAAACTCTTGGACACACACAAGTACATAAGCAGACAGTACACACACATCCACACACACATGCACACATACACAGAAACGCACATACATACCTACACATGCACACACAGACAATCTCACGGTCAAATAAAACCTCCTTTCTGTCTCTATCTGACTCTCTCCAACTCTCTCTGTGTTTCTCTGCCTCTCTCTCTCTTTCTCTCTCTCTCACACACACAGAAGCGCAGACACCCACGTGCCTGCACACACACACACACACACACACACAGACCCATTTGCACGTGCACACTGCATAATACGCATAAACACAAACACTCAAACACACAAAAACACATGAAGAGACACAATCACATGCAGACATACAAACAGAAAGCAACACATTTGCCCACACACAAAGACAAACACATAATCTCAAGTGTATGTATCCAAACACATATACATACACACATACACACACACACAGACACACATAACATGAGCGCACACAAAACACGAGCACAAACAAGCTAAAATACACACTCACATGCACATACACACAAACAAATATACTAGTTTGCGCACAGACAACAATGCACACACAGAAGAACACACTCAGACAAAGACGTTCATACACACACGCGCAGAAACATTCCCTCCAACACACATATGCACAGAATTAAACCCACCCACACAGATATACAGGAATACACAATCACACACAATTATAAACACATGCACACGCACAACACAGAAAAGCACAATCTCGTACACACACTCAGAGTGTATAACACCCTTTCTCACACACAAATGCACAGAAACACTCACGCTCATACAGATATACAAGCAGAAGACAAATCACACGCCCATACACAAAGAAAATGACTTATGTACAGAATCACACACAAACACACACACACACACACACATGTACACATCTTCACATGTACACAAACACACAATGACGCACACTAACCCATTATCTCACAAGCATTTCCACTAAACCATAGATGCACATGAAAACACATATGTGCACATGCATGCAGAAGCACAAACACTCAAATTTACATGTGCATTGGCACACAAGCACTTTCCCTCTCTGCAACATAAACAATATCACAAACACGTACAATCAGAAACAAACACACGCAGGATTGGACAAACAGGTGCAAACAAAAAGAGAAACAGCCACATCGACACATATGAAAACACACAACAATTCACACACTTTCTGACAAATAGAATCAAAATCATCTCTTATAGACATGCACACACACATAGACACACAAACACATGCAGAAATGCTGAGATCATCACACACATACATAGACACACACACACAATCACACACACACAGTCATAAACAATTACAGACCAAGACATTCATAGAATGAAACAGTCACACAAAAGCACACACACAGACACTCACATGCACAAGTGCTTTCACGCACAAGCAAACGCACACTGACAAGCAGACGAACTAAAACTCACGCTGAATAGGTCTCATGCACACTTGCACAAATACACACACATAAACACACACACTCACACAATGACAGCCAAACTCACGTGCAAGCACACACAAATAATTAGGCACACACAAACACTTGCAAACGCTTTCTGACACACCAATACACAGTGAAACACACACATAATTACATACAAACACAAAAAAGTGAATAAGCAAAAGTAAGTAAATTCACTCAGAGAAAAACAAACACACAAATTTCTGGAAATACTTAGGCACAAACACACACACACATAAAAACTTAAATATACAGGATAAAACACAGACACACACAGTTAAGCACAGGAGCAAATGCATACACATGCATACGGGCACAAACAACATAACAGACAGGCATACCCAAACATTCACACACACACCCACGTGCATACAGACTCAAGCACAAAGACACACGAAAGCATATGCACAGATAACACACATACACTCATAAAACAACACACGAACATAGAACAAAAGACACAAACAGGCACATGCAACATACATGCACCAAGAAATGTAATACTCAAGCATACAAGCATAAACAGGGAGACAGAAAGACATATTTGAACAATCTCATTGTGTCACACACATAATCATAGACATTTTCACACACATGCACACAAACACTTAGACAAATGCAAACACATAGGCAGGCAGGTACACACATACACACAGACACACACACACACACACACTCAAATAAACATTTCCTCTCTGTCTCTCTTGATCTCTATCTCACTTCTCTATCTCTCTCTATGCCTCTCTCTCTCTCTCTGTCTCCCTCTCGCTCTCTCTCTCTTACACACACAAACACAGACACACAAATGAACACATGCCCACGCCCGCAGGCACACACACACACACACACACACACACACACACACACACACATACACACACACAGAGGAACACATACGCAGAGACATATTGAATAACAAGCATACACAAGGACACATATATGCTTGCGTGCACACAGACAAAAATGGACACACACTCAAGCATACCCTCAGGCAAAGGTATTCACAGACATAATGAAAAAAAATCCATCTAACGGACACATTCACAGAAACACAAACACATACACACAAACACTCACACACACACATTATGCATTGAAGCACAACCTCACACAGACAAATTTACACTGAATAACACCCTCTCACACACACACACACATGCACAGAAACGTTCACATGCATACATACACACAAACAGAAATCAAAACACATGTCCTTACACACAGTAGGACACATAATCTCATGAGTAAACAATGACACACATTCATTCACAGACGGCCACACATCCACATGCACACACACAGACTCACAAGCACTTCCTCTAAAGCATACATTGTTTGACATATACTAGCAAAGTGCAAGAGTTATTCAATCTTTTGGATGTTTTTTTGTTAAATGCATAATGCCCCGTTAACAACTATGTTTCTGAACTTCAAGGTTTTTCTAATCACCATTTCAAAATCCTTATTTCGATATAGCAAAGCGACCAGGATAGCTGGCTTTAAGCGAATGAGGAAACAGACAGACACAGATATAGACACATACACCAATAAAGTCTATTTAAAACTTAATTTCCAATAACTGTATAGACATTAATGTCTCTTGATGACAATTGCCTTGTTGAAACGCCGCAATTCATGTGATGCAAGATCACCCACACTTTTGATTAGGATGGACTTGCAGCATTTTGACACAATGACAGTGATTACACTCCAAAATGTTTCCGAGTCAGGATTGTGAGTGCCTTGGAGTGGAAATTCCGGTTGGTTTTGTTCCCATCTATCTGCTGCCCTTGTCCTTCTAGCTGGTAGAGGTCAGGGGTTTGGAAGTTTCTTTCTAAGTGCCCTTGGTCAAGTCCTGCAGTGCATCTTTCTGAAAGTACCTACTGCTGCTACTGCGCGTCGGTGGTGGAAGGAGTGAATATCCGTAGGTGTGGTGCCAAATAAATGAGTTAGCTTACCCTGAATGGTGCCAAGCTCCTTGAGTGTTGTGGGAGGTGCACTCATCCAGGCAAAGTGGGGAGCATTCTGACACACTCTTCACCTGTGCCTTGTACATGGTGGATAGTCTTTGGGAAGTCGGTGGTGAATTACTCATTGCAGGAATCCAAGCACCTGTGCTGCCCCTCCAGCCACAGTATTTACCTGGTTTCTCAAGGTCAGTTTCTGGTGAATGGTAGACCCACCAGAAGCTGATAGACAGTTACTGAGTGATTGTAATACCATAGAATGTCAAAATGCTGTGGTTAGCTTCTCTTTTTTTGGAGATGGTCCTTGTCTGGCATATGTGTGGCGCGAATGTCACTGAATATTTGCAGCAGCTCACAGCACAACAGTTTGAAAGTGATCAAAAGCACCTCCACTAACATTCCAATCAAATAAGTGGATAACTAATGTTAATGATAAAATTTGCAGAATCATTGGAATAATTTTAGCAGGAAACCATGAAGTTAATCAAACACAAGAATCGAAACATTACAACGCACCTCAGGAAATACTTCAGATCAGAGAACACAGGGAAGATAGGTGAGCGGAATTTGCTTTGAGCTAATCTAGGGAAGCCAAAGTTGTTGAGCTGATGTTTAAGAAGGTTTGAAAAAGGAATTGTGTGGCCAAGATATTGATATTGACGAACCTTGATTTACCAAAGACACAGAGGTGTACTTATTCAGCAGGTGGGATGAAGCAGATGTGCTGATCCGTGATCTAATGGAGATGGCAGTGGGTAGCTTTGGGGACAGAGAGAATATAGGTTTCTATATACGGAGAACATCAAAGTGAGCATAGATATTATGGACAGCCTCAGATATCTCACATGGCTGGGAAGAGTGTCCTGCAGTCAGAATTATGGTGTAGCTGCCTGGGTAGATCATCCTGTAGTCAGCGCCATGGCGAAGCAGTCTGGGAAGAGAGTCCTCCAGTCAGCATCTCGGTGAAGCAATCTGGGAAAAATGTCCTGGAGTCAGCATCAGGGTGAAGCAGCCTCGGAAGAGTGTCCTCCAGTCAGCATCTCCGTGAAGCAGCCTGGGAATAATGTCCTGGAGTCAGCATCAGGGTGAAGCAGCCTCGGAAGAGTGTCCTCCAGTCAGCATCTCCGTGAAGCAGCCTGGGAATAATGTCCTGGAGTCAGCATCAGGGTGAAGCAGTGATTACAAAAAGATGCCGTTAGCAGAAAAGTTGGAGCTGATTTGTGAAAAGTGGGTCCGTGTTTTTTTCCAGGTTTTTTATTTAGTGTTTCAAATACTTAAAATAGATTAAGCAAAGAAAACGTAAGGGTTCAAGTTTTATTAAAAGTACATAAATTATTTACTTGTTGTCCTGTATTAAACTTAAAATAAGGGTTTTTCATTTCAACTAGAGACATGAAAGGGCAGTTCACTCTTTTGTTACACACCTCCTGCAGCAAGTGGGAAGATGTAGATGCTCCTGTCGCTCGGCTGACCATGCTTGCAGGAAGTGCCAACAGCCACAGTTGCTTGAGCTCATTTTTTCGGATCTTGAGCAGCAGCTGGAGATACTGTGGCTCATCAGCGAAGCCGAGAATGTCATGGATAGCACGCTTTTATACGTGGCCAACCTACAGCTTACAGAAGTGCAGACACAGAGGGAATGAGTGACCATCAGCCAGAGGAAAGATGTCAGGCAGGGAGTCAGGAAATACCCAGGGAGCATTTGGCTCGACAACCGTTTTAATGAGTTGAAAAACGATGAGAGTGACGGTTCCTCTGGGGAGTGCAGCCACACATATGGTGCTGTGAGTGGCCCAATTTCACTGCGGGGTTGTGGGGGTGGAAGAAGTGGGAGTAGCAATAGTAGTCGGAGACAGAACAGTGAGGGGAACAGGCTGGCATTTCTGCAGCCGTGGGTGTGACTCCAGGATGGTCTGTTGCCACCCTGGTTCCAGGGCCAAAGATGTCACTGAACAGCTGCAGGGCATTCTAAAGGTGAGGGGAAGCAGACAGAGATCGTGGTACAAATTGGAAAAAAAAAAACAGCATAGGTAGAAGGATGGATGAGGTCCTGCACTCAGAATTTAGGGAGCTAGGAAACAGATTAGAAAAGGTCCTCAAAATTGGTCATCTCCAATTAACTTCCAGGACCACATGCCAGTGACTATGGAATTAAACGTTTTGTCCACATCAATGTGCGGCTGCGGAGATCATGCAGAAGGCAAGGCTTTAGATTTCTAGCACATTGGGGCCATTTCCGGAGGCGTTGGAACCTATGCAATGTGAATGTGTTGCACTTGAACAGGAATGGGACCAACATCTTTGCGGACAGGTTGCCTAGTGCTGTTAGGGAGGGATAAAACTTACATGGCAGTGGGATGGGATGCTGAGAGGAGGTTCAGCCAGTGGCGATGCACATCCAAAATTAGAAGACAGAGCAAGTCAGTCTAGAAGGCATAGAATATAAATGCCAGCTAAGTCACAAGGGAGTTTAACAAGGCTGGATAGCCTTAATTTTAATGCAGGGAGGCTAACCAATAAGACAGATGAGTTGAGGGCAAAATTAATATATGGACGTATGATGGCTTTACTGTCATAGAAATATGGTTGTGAGAGAGGCATGATAGGCAGCTCAATATTCCAAGATATAGGATCTTCAGACAGGAATGGGAAAGGTGGAAAAAGGGGAGGGGGTAAAGCAGTTATGATCAAGGAATCAAATACAAGAGTCAAGAGGGATGACATATTAGAAGGATCCTCAAATGAAGCCATATGGGGTGAACTGAAAATCAAAAATGTGCAAACACATTGCTGGGAATGTACGAAAGGCTCCTAAAATATCAGAGAGAATTAGAAGAGCGGATAGGTAGGCAGATTTCATAGAAGTGTAAAATTATTATGGCAGTAATATTGGATGGTTTCAGCTTCCCTGACAATAACTGGGTTAGACATGCTGTGATAGGGTTAGGGGGAACAGAATTACTAAATTGCATTCAGGGGAGCTTTTTAAGCCACAACGTAGAAGGGCCTCCAAGAGAGGGTACGATTCTGGAAATAATTATAGGGAATGAAGAAGGGTAAATGGAAGAGTTATCAGTCGGGGTGCATTTCTGCAGATTGTGATCATAACTCCATTACGAGAAAGGTTATTATGGAAAGGAGAAGGATGGATTACAAATCCAACTTCTAAATTGGAGGAAAGCCAATTTTCAGAAGGTCACATAGGAGCTGGCCATTGTGGAATTTGGAAGCAGTTGCTTTTAGGTAAATCTGCATCAGGGCAGTGGGTCTCACTGAGGAAGGAATTTGACAGAGGACAGGACAACAGGTCAAAGAAAAGAGAAAGGGTGGGACCAACAAATCCAGACAACCCTTGATGACGAGGGACAAACAGGAGTGTATTAAGAGAAAAATGGAAGCTTATTGCCGATTCCGAGGGCTAAAAACAACGGAAACTCTGGAGCAGTATAGAAAGTGTTGGGATGGGGGGAGGGGGATTTTAAAAAGGAATTTAGGAGAGCACAAAGAGTGCATGAGAAAGATTGACAGGTAATATAAAGGAGAACCTAACGTTATTTTTGAAGTACATGTAGAGTAAGAAGATAATGAGGGAAAGTGTTGGGCCAATTAACGGCAATAATGGTAATTTATGTGTGGAGCCAGAAGACGTAGGTAGGGTTCTAAATGGACACTTCGTTTTGGTGATCAAAAGTGAGAGGGATGACATGGGTATGGAAATCAGGCAAAATATTGTGATACGTTTTAAGAGAATACCATGGAATGTGAGCTGGTTCTAAATGGCCTGGTAGGCTTCAAAGTAGTTAGACCAGCAGGCCTGGATGAAATGTAACCCAGTTTGTTGAGTGAGTCAAGGGAGGAGATAACAGGTGCACTAGCAATAATTTTCACTAACTCCCTGGTCACAGGAAAGGTGCCAGAGGACTGTAGGACAGGCAATGTGTAACTGTTATTGAAGAAGGGAAGACGAGATAACCCAGGAAACTATAGGCCAGACAATCTAAATTCAGTGATGGGGAAACTATTAGAAGCAATTCTGAGGATCACAATTAATCTTCACTTGGAGAAGATGGATTAATGAAGGGCAATCATCATTGTTTTGGTGCGGGGATATCATGCTGAAAAATTTGATTGAATTTTTCGAAGAAGTGACCGGGTGTGTAGATGATGGCAATGCATTTGATGTAGTGTACTTGGACCTCAGCAAGGCTTTTGTTAAGGCCCCGCATGGGAAATTTATGAAGAAGGTAAGAAGCCATAGCGTCCAGGGAAATCTGGCAAATTGGACCCAGAATATTCTGAGTGGCAGGAAGCAGAGTGAGATGGTCGAAGGTTTTTCTGTGAATGAATGCCTGTGTCCAGTCGGGTTCCATAGGGATCGGGATTATGTCCCTTGCTGTTTGTGGTAAATATAAAGGATTTCAACATGAATGTGGAAGGCTTGATCAGTAAGGACGCGGATGACACAGAAATTGTAGGCATGAAAAATAGTGAGGAGGATTGCCTTTGATTAACGAAGGACATAAAGAGTCTGGTCAGATGAGCTGACCAGAGGCAAATGGAATTTAATTCTGTTAAGTGTGAGTTGATGCACTTGGGCAGGATACACAAGGCAAAGAGAATAAATGATGAATGGAAGGATCCTGGGAAGTTTTGAGGATCAGGGGGACCATTGTGTACATTTCCACTGGCCCCTTCAAGCATCGGGACAGGGAGATAAGGTGGTTAATGCAGCATACAGGGTACTTGAATTTATTCACTGATACATAGAATCTAAGAGCAGGGAGCTTATGCTGGAACCATATAACATGCTGCTTAGGCCACAGCAAGAGTATTGTGTGCCGTTCTGTATCCGCATTATAGGAAGGGCATGATTGCACCACAGATAGTGCAGTGGAGATTCACCAGGATTTGCCTAGGCTGAAGAGTACAATTTATGACGAGAGATTGGAAATACTAATGGTTATTTTTTCTGGAGCAGAGGATATTATGGGGGCACATGGCTGAGGTATAAAAAATAACTACGGCCATAGATAGGGTAGACAGGAAGGAAATTTTCCCCCTGGTGTAGGGATCAATATCCATTGGTCGTAGATTAATTGTAAGGGACAGGCTGTTTAGACTGGATCTAAGGTTGCATTTCATTAACCTAGAGGGCGGTGGGAAACTTGAACTCACTGCCTGAAAGGGTGGAGGAAGCAGAAACCCTCGTAACATTTAAGACATATTTCGATGTGCCCTTGTGATGCCATGGCATACAAATCTATGGTCCTCGAGTCCAAAAATGGAATAGAATAGTTAGGCACTTGTTTGACGGGCACAAACTCGTTGGGCCGAAGGGCGTTTTTTTCTGTAGTGAAGACCTCAATTACTCTCTGACTCTTATGATGTCAACCCGAGACATAGCGAAGCTTCAAGATAGGCAACGGATTTCGTGACTGGATCTGAAGAGAAGGGCTTCAATCTTTCAAAATATATAATTGCAAGTGCAGTAATGCAGCTAAACATATAATAAAAAAATCAAATAGCTGAATAGAAAGATTACCACGAACGCCAACAACACCCAGCATGGGATAGTATCCCGCTTGAATAACGTGATGTATGTATTGGATCCGCTGTACTAAAGGTATCCCATCTTCCGAAAGATAGTACAGGGCAACATATAAACTCCTGCTCATTATTGGAACATTCCGATATATTGTTCTAAAATTTGGTTCCATTGTTATGACACTCCAATCTGTTGTTCTCCAATTCTGATTCATTGTTAGAACATTCAATTTTTTTTTCTCAGATTCTAATATCTCCTCTACCTCAAGCTGGAGCCGCTGATCTCTGTCAGTGTTGGCAGTTCTGCTGCTGCTGACACTATGGGATGACACCTTGAAAAGTGTCCCTTATTATTGTGAGAGGCAAAACCTCCAGTGACACAGTTAGGATTGATTGAGCCTGACATTAATTACAGTAATGAAACAAACAGGTTCAGTTAATGCCTTCCAATCCAACACTTATCTGACACAATAAAAAAGAACATTTACCCAGGCTGGACCGGATGACCACTCAGGGAAAGAACGGTAGGTATAGTGGAGGCACAGACCATAATCCATAAATCCCCCTTGAAAGTGCGGGTGGCGCCTCTGTCACCATCCCTGCCGGTCTTCGAGGAGGTAGTCATTAGACAGGATTCAGAGAGCACATTGAAGTTTCCCCTGTTGTTTAACTTTACGTTATTATAGAAATTCTACTATTTACAGTGCAAGGCGAAGCGCATGGATTAAATCGGACAATCCCAGGATTCTTAGCTGCCATCTGATAATACATTTCTGCTGTTGTGGACTGTCTATTTACGTCATTAACAATATCCGTTTGGTCCACATCTCTCCCACCCCCAAGATGTTGCTTAACAAAAACATTATTTCCTTCATGCTATCGCCCTCACATTGTTTCTGCCTTCATTCTGAGTTCATAGTGAAATTCATTGTTTTAGTTTGACCAATCTTCCTGAATTTATTCTGAGCTCTCCCGGTGGCTGTGTAGGAGTCAGGCACTCCATTTTCTCTTTCAAACTCTGTAGGGTACTAGGTGAGTCTTCAGAGACTATTGGTTCTGGATTAAGTTTGTTTTACTGATCAAATTGGTTGTTAGTCCACTACATTGAAGGTCTTCCAACTGTAGGATAAGTGCGCACCTGTTTCTTCTCACTTTCATTTTGGCTTTATAATTCTCGTCAGAAATACATGAAAATTCTCCAGGGTGGAGTTCTGGTAAATCTGCATTCTTTGATTCTTATTATTTTTTTCATGCCTGCTTTCCACTATGTCCATCCTACTTCTCCCTTCCAATTCTATATATGATGCTTTGGGAAATGCTATAAGCCTGTGTGGAAAAGCCGGAAAGTGAGTCCATATTCATCTTCCCATTAGAAGTTATGACGGAGCCGTGCAATTCTGGAGTGGTGTGGTTGGCAACAAAGGTTCCGAATTGGGGAATGGTAATCAGAAAGCGCCAGGAAAGGACAGAGAATACAAATCTAAGAACAAATTAACAGATAAGGCGTGATGCTACAAAAATGATCACAGGACAAAACTAAAGGGTCTGTATCTAAATGCGCATACCATTTAAAACAAAACAAAGTGCACTACCAACACAATAGAAATAAATACGTACGACCCGGCAACCTCACAGACGCATGGCCAGAGGGTGATACAGACTGGTAACTGAATGTTGAAGCATACGCTACACTTACGATGAAAAGCATGTTGGACAAGGTGGAGGAATGGCTCCGCTAATTATTTGATGATATTAGAGCAATAGAGAGCAACGACCTTAGTTCATGGAACAATGATGTAGACGCGATTTGGTTTGAGATGAGGAAAGATAAAGGCAAGAAGTCTCTTGTGGGAGTGTTGTACAGGACCCCTATTTGTAAATACGCAGCAGGACAGCTTATAAATCAAGAGTTAATGAGATCTTGTCAGAATAATACAGCACAAATCATGGGATAGTTTAACCTCCATATAGGCTGGGAAAGTTAGATGACAAGGGTACCTTAAATAAAGATTTGACAGAATGCTCTCGGGACAGTACATTAGAGTAGCACGTTATGGAACCAAGTGGAAATCTAGCTATTCTGGATCTGGCATTGTGCAGAGGTAGAGTTAATTGAAGCGAAGGCACCACTGGGAGACAATCATCATAATAGCATTGTTATTTGCATTCGGTTTTATGCAGAGAAGAATATGTCTAAACAAATAATTTTAAACTTAAATACGAATAAGTACGAGGGCCTCAATGCAGAGCAAACTAAAGTGAACTGGCACATGAGGTTAAGGGATAGGTCAATAGAGATACAGTGGCAGATGTTTAAAGGGATGTTTAATTATACACAGTATTGCAAATTCCCAAGAGAAAGAACATTTCCAAGGGGAGAACCCACAATCTGTGATTAATTGTTTTAAAAATAACTTAAATACTGTACAAAACTGAAAGAATAAAATATACATTCGTGAAAAGAGGGGTGGCTGGTCAGAAGATTGGAATACAATGAAGAAAACAACAAACACTGAAAAAATTGATTAATAATGAGGAAAATTGAATAAAAGAAGCAACTAACTAGAGATATAAGGGCTGATAGTAAGAGTTTCCATAGAAACTTTAATGAGGAAACAATTAACAAAGTGAGCATTGATCCAACAGTAAGTTGGGAATGAGAAATGTATAATTCAATGTAAGGAGACATCAGGTGAAGTGAAGAGGGATTTTTCATTGCGAACATGTAATATCACAGAAATAACACTAAATGTGGAAATGGACGTGAGCGAGGCACTCAGGAAAATACAATCACTGGAGAAGAGATAGTGAACAAATTGATGGAGTTGCGGTCTGACAAAACTTTGGGTCTTGTTGTACTTAATCATAGGGTCTTGAAAGGATTGACTGCTGAGATAACTGATGCCTTGCAGAAATGGTGGCAGAGTGGCATAAAGTCAGGAGGGTGTTCCTGTGGGAGTCTCCACCATTGACTCAAGATCCCATGAGTGTGAAAGGAATCATGTCAAATATGATCAAGGGAGCCTCCTGCTGATTAGCACATACTACCCTCCAATACGTGTTGAATCTGTACTCCTTCATGTTGAACACCGCTTGGAGGAAGTGGGAATGGTGGAAGGGATGCCTAAAACTCCTTTGCTGCAGGAATTCAATGGTCATCACGAAAAGGAGCACGGTATCATCACCACTGACCGAGCTGACCGAATCCAAAAATACATTGCTGCTAGGCTCGGACTGTAGCAGTTGGTGAGGGAATCTACAAGAGTTGACCTCGTGGTCATCAGCCTGCCTGCCGAAGATGCACCTGTCGATGACATTATTGGTAGATGTGATCATCACAGTGTCTATAAGTAGATGAAGTCCTGCTTACATGTTGAGGATACATTCCATCGTGTTGTGCGGAACTATCACCGTACCAAATGCTGCATATTTCGAAAATATCCTGTGAGATAAAACTGGAGATTTACGACGTGTCTTGGGCCATCAGCAGCAGCAGAATTGTATTCACACAAAATTTTTAACCTCATAAGCCCGCAGATCTCTCATTCCTCATTTACAAGAAAGCCGGGGTTCATTGAAGACTATGTCCACTGGGTGTTCTCTTACATAGCACAACACAAGGTGGTTTAGTTTGTTGGAGGTCCATCATCTCCGCTCCAGGACATCACTTCAGGAGTTCTTCAGGGTAATGTCCTACACCCAAACCTCTTCAGCAGCTGCATCAATGACCTTCTTTGTTCCACAAGGCCAGAAGTGGGATGTTCACTGCTGATTGCATAATGTTCAAGACCATTTGCGAATCGTCAGATATTGAAGCAGTCCTTGTCGAAA
Organism: Carcharodon carcharias; assembly: GCF_017639515.1. Taxonomy (NCBI): domain Eukaryota; kingdom Metazoa; phylum Chordata; class Chondrichthyes; order Lamniformes; family Lamnidae; genus Carcharodon; species Carcharodon carcharias. The sequence goes on from NC_054481.1 coordinate 136,358,110, forward strand.
TGCAGCAATATGGACATTTGCAGGCTTGAGCTGACATGTACATGGGAAATTTTGCGCCACACAAGTGCCAGGCAATGACCACCCGCAACAAGAGAGAAGCTAACCATCAACAAGGTGAAACAGCTCTGTGACCAACTCCATCTTGAATCAGGGACGCCTCATGCTCTGACCCTGTATTAGTTGTACATTTGCACAATTTTCTTCGGAATCCCGCGGGTGGGTAGGGCAGAGCACCCCTCCTCCTCCCTCTTTACAAATTTTCACCTCTCTGCAGCCTCTGCTCCATTTTTTGGTCATGTTACAAAACTAAGCAGCACTGTAACAACAGGCCCAAGACCTCGTCCTGAGCTTGGGCACCAAATCCTCTGCCTTAGCTAAATAAATGCATCACCTCATAACACAAACTGCACAAAATCATCCACAACACATCAAATAACTTTCAAATCACACTGGCCAGTCAAAGATACTCAGCTGCAATTTGATCACTGTTCATAAAAAAAAACACCAGACTCGTTTCTTGGTGTTGCTGAGCACATGTTTATCTGAGAGTGTCGAACACAGGTGTTCACTTCACAGTCACAAACTTCGTTTCAAAGAAAAAGTCAAAGCTGCTGAAACTGCCCGTCCAAAATGGAACACCAGGAGAGAGGTTCCAGCAATGGAACCCATCAGGAATTGGGAAGAAAGTAATAAGATTGCTGTAATGTACAAAAGAGTGCAGGTAACAACAGGATTTAGGATGGCGCAGTCAGATTTCCGAAATGTAATGAAAACTGACGACAGCAGCAGGATTTTGGAGGAAACGGAAAGATTGGTGAAATGCAGCAAGCACTGAGGATAACAAGAGGGTTTTTAGAGGACGCAGACACATTGGTGACCTCTGGTTAGCAATGAGGATAACAGCAGGAATTGGGACAAAGTCTAATTACTGATATGTAACAAATAGGGAAGAGGCTTGTAGAAGGATTTTGGAGGAGGCTGACAGATTGGTCAAACTCAGCAAACAATGAGGAGGGTCACAGCAGCATTTGGGAGGAAACAGAAAGATTTGTGAAATGTAGCAAAAAGAAAAGTGAGGATAAGAGCATTACCTGGTAGGACAAAGATAAATTGGTGTAACGCAGTAAGCTGTGAGTAGGATTACAGCACTATTTTGAAGGACAGAGGCAGATTGGTTAATGAAGAAAGCTTTGAAGGTAAGAGCAGTGTTTCCGAGGAGGCAGACAGATTGTTTAAATGTAGTGAACAGAATGGATAACAGTAGGGTTTGGGAAACAACTGACAGAATGCCAAGATGAAGTAAACAATGAGGATAACAAGAGGACTTGCGAGGATACAGAGGGGTTGGTGAAAACCAGTAACCAGTCAGGACAATGGTAGGGTTTTGGAGGGCACCGACAAATTTGATGAAATGTAGTAAACAGTGAGGAAAAAGCAGTAGGATTTTGCAGGACACAAAATGATGTTTGAAATGTTGTAAACAGTGAGGATAGCAGTGTGGTTTGGGTGGACTCAGAATGACTAAAGGAAGCTAAGATTGAGGGGGATTGCAGTATGATTTGGGAGGAGGCACTGATTGGTGAAAGGTCGTACAAAGCCATGTAAATAGCAGGGTTTTTGAGGACACAGAAGCATTTGTGAAATGTAGTAATCAGTGTCGATGACAAACACCACGATCTGGGGTACGGTGGGGACACAGAAGACTTGCTGAAATGTAAGAAAGATTGAGGAGGATAACTGCAGGATTTTGGAGGTCACCTGTTGTTTGGTGAAATTTGGTGAACAGTGAGGGGGATAACAGCAGGAGGAGGGAGGACACAGACAGATTGATGAAATATAATAAACATTGTAACTAATCGCTGTGTTTTGGAGACCCCGGACTGATTGGTGCAGTCTGGTAAACAATGAAGAGGATAAAATCTCTGTTCTTTTGCATTTTCCAAATTGCCCTGTAGAATGGAGTGCTGTAGTTTTACTGGAAGCATTTGGCTCAGGGAACAGCTAGTTCTGAAGCACAAGTCTTCTATATTGTGCTTGCAGTCTTTTCACGGCCCAAAACATTTGTGGTATTCTATGCATTCAGCCATTTCTTGCTTTTTCAGGCAGTGAATGGAAATGGCTGAAGACTAGTGTCTGTGTTGCTGGGCACATCAGAAGGTCCCCAAATGGTTTGTGCTATCTGCACTCCTGGCTGAAGACCGTTGTAAATGCTGCAGCCTTCCATGTTGGACCGATATGCTGGCTTCCCCTATCATTCACATTGGCGGCATGTGCAAATCCTTCTCCTCCAGTGTTTTTTAAATTGGCATTCACCTTTCACTGTTGATGTGTCAAGACTGCTGAGCTTAGATCTGAATCATTTGTTGCTGGACTACTTTGCTCTGTTTATTGCAAGATCCTTATGCTGTTTGGCAATCACCTATTTCTTGGTTGTAGATTCTAGATGCTGACACCTCATTTTATGTTTAACTGATACTGCTGCTGGCATGCCCTCCTGCATGCTTTATTGATCCCTGTATTTGAGGTAATGCGACATTGTGGAATATGCGAGTATTCACGAGTTTGTGGATCGAGTATATATACTATTCTACTCATGCTGGGGGCCCATTGCACATCACAGATGCCCTGTTTTGAGTTGCTAGATTTTTTTTTTGGAATCGATCACATTCAGCATGTTAGCAGTGTCACACAACACGATAGAGGGTATGCTCAATATGAAGTTGTGGCTTGGTTTCCAGGAGGTCTGTGTGGTGGTGACTTCTACCAATACTATAGTACACATTATCAACAGGTAGATTGGTGATGATGAGTGAAAGTAGCCTTTTTTCCTTCTGGTTGGCTTCATCAACACCACCTTAAACGCAGCTAGCAGTTATGTCCCTGAGGACTTGGTCTGGTCTGTCAGCAGTAGAGATACCGAGCAATGTTGTTGACCAGCCATGATATATTTTGCACCCTTTCGACCACCGTGCTTACTTCAAGCTGTGTTAAAAATGTAGGAGCATTGATTCATCAGGGGAGGTGGTGAGTTGCTTCCTTCCCCATGTTTGAATGGAAGCCTTGAGACTTCAAAGGGCCAGAGTCTTCGTGAATGAATCAAGGACACTCCCTCCTGAAAGGGTATTAGTTTGCAGCCAACTCTGCTGTGTTGGTCCTGCCAGGGACAGGACATACCCAGGAGATGGTGATGGTTTTGTATGGTACCCACTTTCTTCAGCATGTTTCGGTGAATGCAACCATCAGGTGTTTGCTAGAATAGCCTCTGGGATAGCTCAGCGAATTTTGGCACAAACTCCCAGACGTTGACAAGGCAGGTTGCCAGGAATGAGAGGGATGTGTGTCCTGGTGTTTCCATTTTTATTCGGTGGCAATATGGATGGCTGCTGGTGTGGCACTTTCATTCCTTTTTCCAGAATCATAGTGGTTCGATAGGAACGTTTGGCTTTCTAGACGAACTCAGAGGGTAATTAAAAGGCCACCACAGTCATGTGGACCTGGGATCACAGGTAAGCCAGGCCAGGTTGGGGCGGCAGATCTCCTTCCCTAAAGGACCTGAGTGAACCAGAGGGTCTTTTTGGGCATTTGTCAATGCTTTCATGCCTTGATACAATTAATGGCCTGGCCCATTCTGCTCTCTGGGGAATCGAACTCCAAACACTAAAGAATGCTTGGGAGAAGAAATTCAATCCATCGCCATATAAAAGGAGCCTGCTTGCATTTTAAAATAAGTACCCTGTGGTTCTATATAACCCCAGGCTGGAATGATCATCCTGCCATCAGCCCTATGTCCTCCCAAATGCGGAACTGCTGCAATAAGCACACCCTTCAATCTTCTGAATTCCAAAAGTGATAATGCATTCATCAGTTTAATGCTGCATCCTCTGAAATCCAATGGCTAGTAGCCAAAACTGATGATCCATTCATCAGGGATGAGAAATAAATATCACTCAGGGAGATTGAGCTGAATCACTCCTCACTCTCAAGGGAAATTGATTACGCTAAGGGATTAGAGACTTTCTGGTGTAGTGGCAAATCACAGCACTGTCGCCGAGGCAACCCTGCCCCCCCTCAGAAAGCAGAGGCTCTAGGGGGCTGAGCTTGTATCATTCCTCCCTCACTGGGAGCCAGGGTCCTTTCAGCATCTTGAATCTTCAGTGAGGTTGCTGTGAATCTCTCCTCCCTCGCCGACGGAAGCAGGGTCCACTCAAAGCCTAGACACTCCCAGTGCAGGGAGGTGGAGGTTAAAGCTGCTTCTTCTACAAAGTAAACAGGCTCTTCTCTGCGTGTGGAGCAATGGTTCATAATGGGCATCCAGTTAGGGCAGACATCAGCAAATCATTTTTTATGTGTCCTCTCAGTTGCTGTGCGGGTGGGTGGGACATGGCAGATGGTTCTGTTCAGCAGGTGTTTCGTAGGGTGTATGGTCAGGTGTTATGCCGCACAAAGTTGACAGAAGGAGCGGTATTGCAATGGGGCGTTGCCTTCCGCATATTAGCGGCTGGTTGGGGGTTTGGTGATAGAAGTGGGCGTCCTTCCGGTTTTCAGAGGCGGGTGGGGGTGTGGTGTTGAATGTGGGTCTCCTTCAGGTTTTGAGTGGAACTGAGGATGGGGTTGTGATTTGAACAGAGTGTAGTTCATTTTTTGACAAGTGACTGGGGTTAAGGGCATGGTGCTCAGTGGGGTATCCTTCAATTTCTGAGATACGGGTGGGTGTGGGGATGTGGTGTAGAAACAGGTTTTCCATCACTTTTTGAGATGTGTATAGGGAGTGGGGGTGCAGCCATTTTGCTGTTGAACGTAAATGTCATTCTATTTTTCAGAGGTGGGAGGGGATGTGGGTTTGGTATTGAATGAAGATGTCCTGATGTTTCTGAGAGGTGAGTGCGTGTGGGGGTTTGGTTGTGTATTTGGTGGAGGAGAAGGGAGGGGGAGTACAATTCCGTTTTCATAGGAGGGCACCAAATTAAGCCAGAACTGCTTTCCAATTGTTTGGAATCTTTTGGGTTCTAATTTTTGGAATTACCTACCTCTCGATATCACTGTTACGGAAATCAAATCCTCTGACTACTGGAAATTTGATAGGGAAAGTGGAAATTCTGGAAATACTCAGGCATTGTTGACAGAGGGAGAGAAATGGAGTTAACGTTTCAGGTCGCTGGATCCTCAACAGAAAGAGGAAGGGCCTGAAAGGTTTTAAGTTTTAAAAAGTGACATGCAAAATTTTGCGATTGGACCAAATGGTTATGTTCTGGGTATAGTGGAATACCTTGGAGCTTATAGGATTCCAGAAGGGTTATGTGGGAAAAAAAAACAATGCTAATGGTGCTCTGATCAGCGAATAAAGCTAGTGCTTTGAACTATTTTAAACTGTCCGACTGTTAGAAGTACATATGCTTTATATAATTGGGCCTGGAAATTTGGAAGAGAAACATTCCAATTCCTCACGGCATTCTCTCTGTTATCTACTATTCCGGTGTGTACTGAAGAACAGGTTTACTGAGGCGACTGGAACTTTCCTCTGAGCAGCTGAGAATTGTGAGCGTTTGTCTGACAAATGGATCGTGACAATAAGATCGAAGATGTTCCAAATCCATCATATTCATTGAAGTGTACGATTGAAATGAATGGAAGAGAAATGAAAAGATCCTGGTTTGAGAGAAAAAAAGAATGAGCATCACAGTTTGTTGCTCAGTGAAAAGTCGATTTATTGTATCTGTTTGAGGATGCTGTGCTCAGACATGATATATTTTAGACAGTCTCTGAAGCGGTAAAAGACACTCTAGTGTCTGAGAAGATCTCAAGGAAGGCGCAGTACCCTTCAGGGAGGTTGAGTGTTATGAGGAAAAGTTCTCAATTGAAAGAGTAACATTAAAACAGAAATTGCTTCAATCACTCAGTGACCACAGAACAGATATTGTTGATTCATCAACCAGGGAGCCAGCACAATTACCTGTGATGTGTCGAAAAAATGCATGCACGGATAACAAGGAGCTCAAACTGGTGCACCTAGTCATGGCTGACATTATGGTATCGGAATTTCCTGCCTGAAAATTGCCCGCGACTCCGTTGGGGGTGAGAAACATGATTCAATGGGTTTCAGTAACTAATAAACATGTTCTTTCCTTGAGTCAAGAAAGCCTAGCGAAATTGGCTGCTCATTAACAGTAAATATATTTATAGTGGGAAAATATATCCACGGGGAAAGGATGTTTAACTTAAGCTTGGTCTGACCAAACAAATGTATTTATCAACGAGTGGAACCAGATCATTCCACATCACCCAGGAGCATTACAAATTATCTCTACTCCAAGCCGTAAAAAATTGGGGATGCCGTTTCTGAATTATAAGAATTGGGGAGCTGGTACGTGAGCATTTGTAAAAGTGGTGGATAGGCTGCACTCGCGGCAGCCGCCTCGGGAAGCAGGATTATAAACCTAGTCGATTCCGTCCCTCTTCTTCGCAGAGCCCCTAATTCCATTAATTAAGCTAATGACTCTAAGGAATGTGCACGATGCCTTTGGAAAGGAGGCAAAATCAGTGCAAAGCTGCGTACCAATGACAAAGAAAGGCGCCAAGAAGTGCATTAATGGATTTAATATTGCAGCAATGAAGATATTACTGATGCAGGTGTTGAGTTCACTAGGAAATGAGACATGAACTGTAGGATACATTATCTATTTAGTGGCAGCCAACTACACAAAGCACCGTGAAACTATCATAACTATCATAACTACATGAGACAATCTGTTATTTCAATTATGTAAGGAAATAGGAACAGCTTTATTAAGTTATAGTTATACCTGTGGGGTTGGGAACGATTTTTACTTGTAACGCATATGGTTGATCTCTATGTTTGTATCTCTGTGTTAAGAAGGCCAAATTGAATTTTAGTTTCACTTTAAAAGGTCATTGCATTGCTAATGTTGTATTTACGGCAGTTGCAGCTCACGTAACTCTTTCGAATTCAAACACGTTTCCATCTGTTCCTATTCAGATGAAGTTACATTGTTTCATAGTTTGCCATTGTGAGATTTGAACTCTTGATTTTGGGGTTACAAACTCAGTACCATAACCACTTGGCTATTTAGGCCAAGCTTGCAGCTCATCTAAACAAACAATAGACGAATTTGACTTTTGCCTTGCAACACTGTCCCAGTGAGATAAGGCCATCGCAAACAGAAAACAAAATAAAGAAAACAAAAAACAGCAGTTTGTTTTGTAAGTTCTTGGAGTTCAGCAGGTTTTGAACAGAGGTGCCAGGGAAGCACTTCAGAAGAGAATGACAGCCAGTACCAAACAAAAATTGGTTGAAGGTAGCAGGTAGGAGATATTGGGGTAAAGGGGGCAGATAGCCAGACCGTGCCTAAAAAAAAACTAAGAAAAAATGCAGGAGATTCTAACGGGGGTAGTCCGAGCAGACTTATCAGTCAAAGAGAGGACTGGAAGCTCAAAAAGGTCCTGTTCAATGACGCTACGTGTGGAAGGTAGATGGGGACGCTCCACGCTTCAGATTTAACGAGTCAAAAGCTGCGGAAAGCAAATTTAAAGTGAAAAAACCTTGCAAGATGTAATCATGGAGAAGGAGGCGACTGAAGGTCTGTAAGTATTTCGCCAGGACTGAAAGGAAAGTGAGGGTGCTGGAGGCGACTTCCGAAATCCTAAGATTTGTCATTTTAAAAAGATGGGGACACGTTACGGCAGATTGTTGAAACTAAAAATAGACTTAATATATTGGAAGAAATGTTAATGGAATCTGCCGGAAAGACCATATGAGAAAAGGAAATGATTGCTAAAACTATAGCAAATGTACAGCGGAATGTATTCTCTCAGAATCTACTGGAAAGGTCGATATGTTTCAGGATAGTTTAGAGAATTCTCATTTTATTACGGGTGAAGGAAGTCGGGCCGAAAGTGGGTCTGGATGTTTTGTCTCCATGGAGAAAGGTTCCCTAAAATCTCCAACAAAACAAATACACCATTTCAAAGTATTAATGCTGGCTGTCGAAACAAATTTTGTTCCCGTTAGCTTCATGAATGAGGAAAAAATGTATTAATGATGAATATTAATTGAATTTACAAACCTGCTTCTTTGGGTCAAGTTAACATAGAAAGTCAGTTGATTTTCCGAATTGTTAAAGTGGGACTTTTTCCTAAATCACCTATTTTCAGGATGAATTTCATTTTGAAATAATGATCTAGCTAATGTTTACAGTAATGTGTGAGTAACTAAATTGCATCAGCTTGATCCTGTTGAATTTAATCAATTTCAGTAAGCTGCTGTGCACAGAAATAGAAAAAAAATGCAAATCACAAGCAATTGAAGGAAAACCTGATTTTTGTAAAATAAATTCATGTATGAAAAAGGATTTTGCTCATGTATGAAGAATATTAATGTGATCAATTGGGAATCAGTCACAAAAGATCGAACACTTAACTGACGACTTGAACAATCTGAATGGAAAACTTGTGGAACCAAAATTCACAAAGGTCAACTTTCAGTTACAACTTGATGAATTCAAGAATTAAAAATTGCTATGAAATATTGTGGAAAATGTCTCGATGAGTGATAAAGATATAATTGTTAGGAAATCATAATAATTGGTTGAACGCAGAATACACAAAAAAACACTATGGAACAGTTGTAACTTCGTGCGAAACGAGCAATAAGATTACCGAACTTCAATGCAAACTGGAGTAAATGAAGGGGTGATGTTTGGCATGAAGTGTGACAGTTCGAAGGCTATTCCTGAGAATAAAATCACTTTGCTGCATTGTGACCCAGTAGAACAAATACATAATCCATGTTAAATTACTGAAACATCATCTCAGTAATGGACAATTTGAAAATAACTAAAGTGTCTGCAGAATTGGAAATCACGAATTGCCAAAAAAACCCCAAAACGGTGGAATCTCAAAATTACCTTAGAAAGGCAGAAAAAAAAGTGATTTATTTGTGATTTTCGGTGCTAATAAGCCAAAAAGAGCGTTCAGGATCCAAGCAAGTGGACAGTTTGAAAACATGTAAGTAAGTGTCTGTACTTAAGAATTGAATGGTTTGGAACGACATATGGAACTCCGCAGGGATAACGTAACTGAAATTGTTCAAAAGGGCTTAGAAAGGACCCATTTGAAAAGGGACCTGGAAAAACAACAGCATCGGTAAAACTTTATCGATCAAACCGAGCAGGAATACAAAAAAAAAACCCGTGAAAGTTAGAAGAATCTCGGTAACATCCTTGAAAAGGCAAAACAGATATTCTGGCCAGAGACGGAATGAGACCTTAACTCACGAAATGTATTTTTTTACTTTGCAAAATCTAACTGAGAATTTCTCAGTTTGGAGTTCGGAAACTAACTGTGCTTGAGGATGGAATAACGCCTACAGTTAAATAAAAGGGCGATTAGGCTCTATATTTAAATGAAACATTCTTCGCTGAGTTAATGTATGGGAACAAGAGGAAAAATAAACTTAAGCTTTTAATGATTATAATGCTGTAATGTAGAAATTGTGCTAATATTTTTGCATTTATTGACTTTCTTTACGTAGGTCTTTCTAATCGAACGATAATGTATTTAAATGCGAAGCGAGATGGAAAATCTATGTATGTTGCATACATTAAACAATTGTTAGACGCTTATGATGCTAAATTTAAGTGAGTCGGATATAAGGAAATTGTCAAGAATCCCCCAATGATTTGAAGCTTTCTTTCATTTAAAGGGACGGTGTAAGGGAGTAGATACATTTTAAGAAAGTCATTTTTGTATTTTGTTGGTCTTTTGATGTAGTTCTAGTTTTAAATATTAATGTTAATTAATATTTCTGTATATGTGTTTTAATAAAGGTCAAAATGAGCTTTACTTTCACGTTAAAAAGATGTTCAAATTTCTAATAATGTTTTTAATGCTGTTGCAGCTAAGTGCAAAAAATAGTATTAGAAGATTTGGATATTTGCCTAGCAACTGTGGCCCAGATAGTAGATCGACCCCGCTCCCATACAACACCCCACACCCCGCCCCCTCAACACACAGACACACACCAAAAATGTTTTTAAAAATGTGGTACAGTTTGCTTTGGAATCCGATGGTGTTTAGTTGGATTTGAAGATAGGTTCTCTGGTATCTCGTTAGAAGAGATTGTTAGCCAGTGTAAAACCATAGTTGCTTGATGGTAAGTAGCAGCTTTATGTTCATTCAAGTAATTGCAGCAAAAATGTTTATACTTTTCTGGTCAATAATCAAATATTATTGTTCCGTTCAATGTACACGGTATTAAAATGACATTAAATATTCAGTCCATTCATCGTGATAAATGTGCAATTTATGTTCCATCCAGTGAAAACATTAAAAATGAAATAATTGTTCTACAGAATACATTCGAATTATTCTTCAGCCCAATAATCACTTTTGTTGAAATTAAATGTCCATTTTCAAAAGCGCAGCAAAATTCCAACCGTACTTTTTTTCCATTAATTAGCGCAAACACGTATTGAAATGGCAGTGACGCTCTAATTTCGGTTCACCTCATAAATAGAGTAAAGGCCAAATAAGTGTAAAACTCAAAAGATGGCTTAAGTCTTACTTATTATTCAGACCAATGAGCCACAGTAAGTTTGTACTTAATGTACTGCAACAAGTGGATTAAATGTCATGTGTTTAGACCATACAGCAGAGCAATTGAGTAATTAATGAAAAGTCCAATAAGCAATTACGTAAGTATTTTTTGTTCCATTCAACCAGCGCAGTGAGTGTGTAGTTAATGAACACTGCATTAAGTGAATCACATAAGTATTGTTTGTTCTGTCTATTCAGCAGAATAAGAGTGAAATTAATGAACAGATATAGAAGTTGGCTAAATAAATGTTGTTTGGTCCGCCCAATCAGCAAAGTGTGTAACTAATGATCAGTGCCATAAACAGATTAAATAAATACTTTTTTCACCCCTTTCTTGGACTCACAAGTTCTGTCGAAGGGTCATGAGGACTCGAAACGTCAACTCTTTTCTTCTCCGCCGATGCTGCCAGACCTGCTGAGGTTTTCCAGGTAATTCTGTTTTTGTTTTAAATAAATACTGATTGTTCTGCCCAATCAGCAGAGTAAGTGTGTAATTAATACAATTTCAATTAGCAGGTTAAAGTGTGTAAGTGTGTAAGTGTGTAATTAATACAATTTCAATTAGCAGATTAAAGTGTGTAAGTGTGTAATTAATACAATTTCAATTAGCAGGTTAAAGTGTGTAAGTGTCTAATTAATACAATTTCAATTAGCAGATTAAAGTGTGTAAGTATGTAATTAATACAATTTCAATTAGCAGATTAAAGTGAGTAAGTGTGTAAGTGTGTAATTAATACAATTTCAATTAGCAGATTAAAGTGTGTAAGTGTGTAATTAATACAATTTCAATTAGCAGATTAAAGTGTGTAAGTGTGTAAGTGTGTAATTAATACAATTTCAATTAGCAGATTAAAGTGTGTAAGTGTGTAAGTGTGTAATTAATACAATTTCAGTTAGCAGATTAAAGTGTGTAAGTGTGTAAGTGTGTAATTAATACAATTTCAATTAGCAGGTTAAAGTGTGTAAGTGTGTGTGTGTAATTAATACAATTTCAATTAGCAGGTTAAAGTGTGTAAGTGTGTGTGTGTAATTAATACAATTTCAATTAGCAGATTAAAGTGTGTAAGTGTGTAAGTGTGTAATTAATACAATTTCAATTAGCAGATTAAAGTGTGTAAGTGTGTAATTAATACAATTTCAATTAGCAGATTAAAGTGTGTAAGTGTGTAATTAATACAATTTCAATTAGCAGATTAAAGTGTGTAAGTGTGTAAGTGTGTAATTAATACAATTTCAATTAGCAGATTAAAGTGTGTAAGTGTGTAAGTGTGTAATTAATACAATTTCAATTAGCAGTTTAAAGTGTGTAAGTGTGTAAGTGTGTCATTAATACAATTGCAATTAGCAGATTGAAGTGTGTAAGTGTGTAATTAATACAATTTCAATTAGCAGATTAAAGTGTGTAAGTGTGTAATTAATACAATTTCAATAAGCAGATTAAATGCATGTGGCTGGTTTTAGTCCTATCAACACAATGTGTGTAAATATTGAACAGAACAATGAACATATTAAATACATATTGTTTGTGCTGTACAATCAGAACAGCATATGCGTAATTTAGGAACAGTGGAATAAGCAGATTAAACATTTATTGTTTGTTCTGACTAATCAGCACTGAGAGTGTGTAATTCGTGAACAGTGGAATAAGCAGATCGAATAATCATTATTTGTATGCTCAGTCAGAATGCATATTTCTTGGCAAAAAACAAACTGTATATGCAAATATTGACATAGTTGTGATCTCACTGCAAACATAAATTTTATTTTTCAATTAAATAGTCATTAATTGCGGTCATGTTTCTCGTAAATTGGATGTAATGCACTTTTCATTATTTTCAGTCCAACATTGCGAGGGTTCATAATGTTCTCCCCAACAAACAGTGAACATTTAATCCTTGGTCTGCCCAAGTAACACAGTAACTTTCGTTTTCTTATTCAGCAAACCAAGCATAAGCATGTACAATTTGTTCAGCTTCAATAATCACAGGGGGGAAATCGAAGATTAGCTGTTATACTAATTGCTTGTAACCTGATGATATTCTGTGTTCATTAGTGTCAGTGAATAGCGAGTTATTGTTTGGTGCAGAAATAATTTATCTAAGTAATGCTCAGCCTAATGTTACGTGGAAATATCGAGTTGTTTTCATGCCATTGAAGCAGCACATGTTCGATTTAATATATCTCCAGAATTCACATGAATATTTATTTATGGTATATATAAATGATTACAGACAATATCTGAATTCTGTTCAATCAATGAAACAAGAAAAAAATGCAATTTTTTCTATTGTTTTCAGTCCACTAATCACACTCAATGTTTTCATTTGTTTTCAACTGATTAATCAGAATAAGCATCAAATGATAGTTCAGGCAGAAAATTACAGAATGAATTTCTTCCCATTGGTGAACTAGTCATCAAATCGTTGTTCCATCCAATAATCATTGTATATTTCTAATTGATTTCTGCTCAATAAATCTAAACTGCATTAATTCAAAAAAATATTTATTACTCAACAAATAATCAAATAGATTAACAAATCATTCTACATTTTGCTGATAGGACTAGATTTCTACTACTTTAAGGTGAACAGTGACACTGATAATCAAATAAACTGAAGATGTCATAACACGTACAATAGATATCACGTAATTATTCAGCCCAATACACACAGTAACCGCCTAATTGTTATTCAGGTGCATGATCACGCAAAATAAGATATTATTTTCTGGGTTCATGACATATGTAATTACTGTGCACCATATGGCATCAGCAAATATGAACATTTAAGAAAAAACAATATTTACACTAAATATCGAATTATTCTTCGGACCAGTAACGTATAATTAAATACAATTTGTGAATATTCACCTCCACAATAATCAGGTAACTAAAGGTTCCCTGAGCGAACAATGCATTTTCTCAGATCATTGTGTGGGCAAATCATTAAGTATTTTTTTCTGCTCATTGTATTCAAATTCAGTTACATTATTGTTGTTACTATTATTGGCAACAAAAAAATAAACATTTAGTGTGCTTTGCACACTGAAAAGTGATGACACACTGTGATGATCTGGTTGAGTTTTGAGACATTTCTTGAAATTTTTTCAAATAAAAATTATTTAATTAAATATGTCGTGGATGGATCAATAACGATGTATATTGTTAGTTTAGTAATTTAAAAATTAATATTGTTCGACCTGAGAAATAACTGTATTTTCACCGTGATAATTGAAATGTTTCCTGATGGTTTTATCACTGCTGTCACCATTGGCCTAAAGCTATCAGATATTTAGCATAATGAGTAAAGTGTACATGAGTAGAAAATTACACAGATTATTATAATTGATTTAATTAATTACACATAATAATTGCCAAAATAATGATTATAAATCTGAATGTAAAAAGGTATTTAGATTCATCACTGGTGTCATGAAGGTGTAATAATTCTCATGCTATTATAGTGATTTATTTCAAAATGAGGTTAATTTGGATAGTTTACACTTGTGTGATGGCTGTGTGGAGGGAGCAGTTTAACAGAGTTGGAGAGAGCTCGATTGGAGCCTTTGACTGATCCGAAATAGGAAGCTTTAAATGCTAAATACGTAATCATGGGTTCAATCTTAGAATGTGAGGTGAGGAGAATTTGCATTTTTAGATAAATCAGGGTGTTTTGAATTTCAAACCAATGTTAGAATGTTACACCTAGCAAAATAAGTTAAACCAAGCAGTGGGTTTTTTTTTCCCCAAAAGGCTAATGATAATATTAGCACGGTTTATATATTGAGAAACTTAAAGTTCCAAAGACATATAGGAGCTATGTGGGTTACATTAAAATGGAGAATCGTGTATAAAGGAGAATGAGGCTTTGTGTCAGGGAATACATTGTAATATCTAACACTTGTGTGAAGTTCCTCTAGAATGTGTACAATAACCCTGCCATCTCGGGAAACTGAAGCTGGAAAAAGCCACATTGAACTATACTTTTCAGGGCATAGTGTTGACTTCCATGGATCTGTTTATGTCTTTTTTATTTCAACGTTCCCTTAACGGGGTGGACCTGGAAGAAAGTTTAATTACGGGGTTTAGGAGCTATTAAAGTAGTAATTCGTAAAATTATGTGTGGTTTTCGAAATGTTTATTTTGCTAATAAATGTTTAGTTTAGTTTTTCTAAAAAATCGCTAAGGTCTGATGAACTTATGGACTTATTATTTCTTAATTTAGGACAATTATCTTAAAAAAAATACAAATTGTAATACCGATGAGATTGCGGGATGAAGTTTCCCAGATGAATTTGCCTTGTCATTACACTGGGAATAAACAAGATGGATTGAGATCTGCCCTGCAGTTTAAACAAGGCACGGGAATACACAATACATGGTAGGACACTGGAAAGTGCTGAGTATCAGAGCGACCTTGGTGTGCATGTCCACTGGTCCCTTAATGTAGCAGGACAGGTCGATAAGTTGGTTAAGAAGGCATATGGGATACGAGCCTTTATTAGCCGAGACATAGTATGTAAGAGCAGGGAGAATATTCTTGAACTGAATTCAACGTTGGCTAGGCCACAGCTAGAGTATTGAGCGCTGTCCTGTATTCCGCATTGTAGCAAGGATGTCATTGCACTAGAGCGAGTGCAGAGGATGTTTATCACAATGTTGCCTGGGTTGGAAGTTTTAGCTATGAGGATAGATTGGGTGGACTGGGGATACTTTCCCTGGAGCAGTGGGGGATTGGGGGGATGGGGGGGGGGGGGCATGATTGAATTGTTTAAAATTATGAGGGGCATTGATAGAGTAGACAGTAAAGGAACTGTTCCCATTTGTGGAGGGAACAATAACCAGGTGGCATAGATTTAAGGTATGGAGTAGGAGGTTTAGAGGGGATGTAGGTTGCCGTAGGATCTGCAATTCACAAACTGAAAGGGTTGTAGGTGCAGAAAATGTCATTGCATTTAAGAGGTATTTGGACATGCACTTGCAATAACATGTCATAAAAGACTATGGGCCTAGTGCTGGAAAATGGGATTAGAATAGTTAGGTACTTGCTTGACTGTTGCAGACTCGAAGGGCCGAATGGCCTTCTTCTCTGCAGTAGGCCTGTATAACTGTATGAATCTACCTTAAAACTAAATAGGAAAAACATAACAAAACATCCGTATACACAGTTTCAAAGACAGATAAAAATGAGTTTTTTTTTCAGAAATGTAACTTGCACTAGATTCTTAAAATTATAGAACAGAAAATGGTAACTATTCTCTGTTGACTGCTTAAAGTTTTACAGCGCACCTTGATTCGGGTGAAGGTTTAACCACGAAATATCACTAGCCACAGAAAAACTGACCCTGGACCAAGGAAGACTCAGGAGAGACGTTTATCCCTAGTATGTAAATAAAACAGAAACACACTCGCACACCAGACACGCACGTGCACACACACACACACACACAAAAGCAAAGATAAAAAATCAAGAAGCAAATGGAAATAAATTCACAGCTGGAAAAACAAACTTACACAAAAATGGAAATGCATAGACATAAACACACACAGGTATAAACTTAAATAGACAGGAGGAAACACAGACACACAGAGAGAAGCGCAGGAACAGACACATACACATGCACTCACGCAAACACTAAGAAGTACAAAAGCACGCCCACACAGACAAGCAGGCACATAGACAGACACACATACACCCAGACTAAAAAAAACACACACACGTGCATATACAAAGAAAAATGCGCACCCACACACACACACACGCACACACACACACACACATAGAAAAAACAGATACACAAAAAGGTGCATGCAACATATGCAACCCAAAACATTTACATACTCATGCATAGAGCCATAGACACAGAGAAAGAAAGACATATATGTACAAAACCACCTTCTCACTCAAACACGCACAATTACACACTCAAGCACAGAAAATAATAGACAAGCAAACACATAAGCAGACAAGTACACACACATACACATACGCAGACACACACACACACACATACAAACACACAAACACACACACACCCATATACACATTCAGTCAAAGAGACACACTCTTCTGCCTCTCTCTGTCTCCCTCATTCTCACCTCTATCTCACTCTCTCTTTTCCTCCCTCTCTCTCTATACCTACGTCTCTGTCTCTCACTCTGTTTCTCTGCCTCTCTCTCCCTTTTTCTCTCTCTCTCTCACACACACAAATAAGCGCTCCCTCCCACATGCCTTTGTGCACACACACACACACACACACACACACACAAACAAATATGGAGGCGCAAGCTGCATAACACACAAAAAAAACAAAAACTCACACAAACCCACGCAGAGGCACAATCACATACGTACATACAGACAAGCAGAATGCAACACGCATGCCCACACACAGACAAACATATAATCACATGTGCATACATACATGTGCACACACACACAAACACACACACACAAACACACACAAACACACAGCTAACATACACACACACACACACACATATATATATGCACAAACACATATATACCCGCGTGCACATAGGCAAAACTGTACACACACACAAGCACAAATTTAGACAAAGACATTCACACGGACACTCAAAAGCATTCCCTCTAACACACATTTGCTCAAAATTAAACACAAACACACAGAAACAAGCAGGAACATGCAAGCACAGTCACACGCATTCAAACACACAAACACTCACTTAAAAACACATATACACTACACATACCAGCACAATCTCGTATAAACACTTGGACTGAATAGCACACTCTCTCGCACACAAATGCACAGAAACACTCACACACCTACATACACACAAACAGAAAAGAAAGCGTATGACCATACACTCAGAAAAACATATAATTACATGTGTACACAATCGCACACAAACACATACACACTCGCATGCAAACACATACACACACACACACACACACACACACACACACGAACACACACTCACAAAGGCACACATAGACATACAGATAGACAGGCACATATATTCACAAACATTTGCACTGAAGCATAAATGCATACCAAAACACAAACACACACATGCATTCAGAAACACACACACACATCACATGCGCATTGGCACACAAACACTTTTCCTCTCTGCAACACACACACAATATCACACAAAAGCAATCAGAAACACTCACAAACAGAGGATTGAACAAACATATGAACACTCTGCCAAAATCATAGACATTTTGACACACATGTAAATCTTTGCACACTCTCTGACAACACAGACACACTCAACTCCTACACGCAGACACACATGCACAATCTCACAAATGCACACACATGCAGAAATGATCAGATCAACACACTCACATGCAAACACATACACACAAAGACAGGCACACACACTCACAAGCATTTCCACTAAAGTATAAATGCACAGCAAAACACAAACATGCACATGTATACAGAAATGCACACACGTACACATGCAAGTTGGCACACAAAAACATTCCCTCTCTGCAACACACACACAATATCACACACACGATCAATCAGAAACACACACAAATGCAGAATTGAACAAAACCATGCACACATTAACACAAACCTAGACAAATTGACACACATGGAAACACACAAAGCTTTGCACACTCTCTCACAAAGAGAGACACATTCATATTTAACAAACACCCACACATACACACACATAGACACACACACACACACACATAGACACACAAATGCACACACATGCAGAAATTATCAGATCAACACATGCACACACACACACACACTCACAAACTCAATCACACACACAGTCATAAACATACACAGACCAAGACAGTCAAACAAATTAAACTCATGGACACTCACACGCACAAGGGCTCATAAATATATATGCACACCCCTCACTCACAAGCAGACACACATACATTCACACTGAATATGTGTTGTGCACAATGGCACAAACAAACACACGGATACACATACACACACAATGACAGACAAGCTCACATGCACACACACGCGCGCATAAATATGCACACACATACTCTCGCAAACACTTTCTGAAACACAAATATGCAGAGAAATACACATACAATTACACACACACATACAAACAAACACAAACAAATTTAATAAGCATATGCAAATAAAGTCACACAGAAAAAAACTGACACAAAGTTATGGGAATACATAGGCATAAACACACAAAAGCACATAAACTCAAATAAAAGACAGGCACTCTCAGAGGAAGACAGGAGCAAACACAGTCAAACGGGGACAAGCAACTTAAAACACAGGTGTGCCCATACAGACGCACACACAAACAAACACAGACACACAGACAGACAGAGACACACACACACACAGACTCAAACACACACAGAAATGAATATGAAAAGATAACACACACACACACACACATGCAAATACACAGACAAACACTGAAAAACAGATACACAAACAGGCACATGCACCATACATATACAAAAACATTTGCATACTCAAACATACACAAATACACACATACACACGGAGACAGAAAAACATATATTCACAAAGGCAATTTCTCACTCACACAAGCCCGCTCATTTTCCCACACACGCAAACAAATTCTTAGGCAACTGCAAACACATCAGCAGACAGTTACACACATACACACAGACACACACACATTCACACAAGTACTACGCATGCACAGAGTCAAATAGACACTCCCTCTCCATCTCTCATTCTATCCATCTCTCACCCCTCTCTGGCTCTGCCTCTCTCTCTCTCTCTCTCACACACACACACACACAGAAACAGGCATATCCATGCCCGCATGCACACACACACACAAGCACAAATACACACACACACACACAGAGGTACACACACGCAGGCACATTCTGAATAGCAAACACAAACACACACACAGACACACACACAGGCACACTTGCGTGCATACATACAGGCAAACAGGAAAAACAAACATGCCCATACACACAAACAAACACATAATTCCATGTGTACACAAACATACACAACATGTACATACAAAACAACATGCTGACACAAACATACACACACATACTGACAAGCACACATTTAAACTCACGTGCACACAGACAAAAATACACATACACACTCAAGTAAACCCTGAGACAAAGGTATTCACGAACATAATGACAAATATTTCATGTAACACACCCACATTCCCAGAAACACACACATACACAGAGACAAACTGAAGCAGAAATGCACAAACAATCAGGCACACACACATACACGATCAGTCACAGGCACACAAACACACATACTTACACACACACTATACATACGAGCACAATCTCATAAACACACTTACACTGAATAAGACACTCTCTCACACACATTCACAAAAAACACGCACATGCATACATACAGACAATCAGAAAAAAACAAACCCCCATACACACAGGGGAACACATAATCTCATTTGTAAACAATCACACATAATCACATACAAACGTGCACAGATTCGCAAGCACACAAGCACTCTCACAAGCACTTCCTCTGAAGCATACATTCACATCAAAACACACATGTGCACAGAAAAACAGAAAGACACAAAAAAGTAACACCTGTGTGCTGACACACAAGCGCTTTTCCTCTGCAATACACACATACTATCACACACACGCACAATCAGAAGCACACATACAGAATCGGGCAAGCAGGCGCACATACGAACAGAAACACAGGCAAACTGACACACAGAGAAACACACAAAAATTCACACACACTCTGAGAAACACAGAAATTCTCATCACTTACACATAGACACAGCACCATCATAGAAACAAAAAATGACACGCGCACTGAGACCCATAATGACAAAAATGCACACACATGTAAACCCACATACACATACAGAAATAAACAGGCCAACATGCACATACACCCACACCCTGACAAACACACACAGGCATACAGACACACAGAAACACACACACACACACACACGCATATACACATTGAGACGCACATACAGTTACAAACACTAATGCACCATGTCACTCCTTCCCTTAAACACACAGAATCTCACGCTGAAAAGCTCTAATGCACACAGGTACATACACATGTGCATACAGGCACTCACACAAACACATACACACGTACATTATTGATCAGATCAACACCCACACACACACACACACACACACTGATGCATGTAGAGATACACCCATCTGCACACATGAACCCATACACACTGTCACAAACGCTCAGATGCACACAAGCATACATGCACCTGCACAAACAGTGACATGCACTCTGATGCACACAGACACATTCGCAGTCAAGCACTGACATACGTCCACAAATAATAGAATGTGCACTGACACCCACACATAAAGACACACAGGCACACACTTACACCCACAAACGGACACACACAAACACACACACAGACTAACTCAAAGTCACATTTCTTCAAACATCATTCACACGCACACACACACACAAATTCATAAATGAATACACATGCATGCACACACAATCACACACGCAGTTCCACACTCACGTGTCAAGACACTCATAAACTAAAGCACTCACACAAACCTACACACACAGATATCCACACGCTCAAGGACTACTACACACATATACTCACGTGCATTCAGCTATACACAGACATTCATTCACGCTGATTAGATCTCAGACAAACACACACACACACACACACACACAGAAACGCATATAAACACAAAGTCACACAAACAACTTCTCTCTCCCGCACACAAACACACACATACCCTATCTCACATATTTGCACGTACACAAATGCACAAAATCGCACAAAAACGTGCACACACAGAATCAAAAACATATAAATGCTCACAGAAATACACACACATTCTCAAACTCTCTCACAAACAGGCACTCTCTTCAGGTGCGCAGAAACATACATATCCACAAAACATGCATGCACACAAACACGTTATCCCCCTCCCTCCTTCTCTCTGTCTCTTTCTTTCACTCTCACGCACATGCTGGAATTCACATAATATCTAAATCTATTTCTCTCATACAAGCATACACACCAAGATACACGCACATGCACATGGACACTATTACACATGCACATACACTTGCAAACAGACCCTGTCGAATTTGCAGACAAACACACACAGTCTCACACAGTTTAACACATGCTCTTACATGCAAAGCCACTAACACACATAATAACACAAAGGGACACATGCACTAATGTGATCACACACATACACAGACACAGAGGCACACTCTTACAGTCACACATTCAAACATTCACATGCATGCGCACACTTACATACTCATACACACACTCTGACACACATGCACACAGAAAGACATAACACACACATAGGCACACACGCGCACAATATATGCAAGTACACAGATGCACAAAGCACATTCCCCTTTACAGACTCTCACACACACACACACAGATGCACATGCACACATTCCGCATCACACACTAAAATGCACATATAGATCCAGTCACAAACAGGCACACGCACAATCGAAAAGACAGAAGCGTGCACACATACTCTCTCTCTCTCCCCTCCCTTTCTCACCGTGATGTCATCAAAACCTGCTCTGGCTTCAGGTGGGGCGGAAACATTTCCAGTCCGACCTGACAGCAGCGGCAGCAGTGATAAGTATCAGTGCCCTGCAAAAGAGGAAAGCCACTCTACGTCAGTGGCTCTAGACGTAGAATTGCCTCCTCCACCCCACGAGGGTAAGTCTGTCCTGTCATCCCCTCAACGCAGACACTCACGAACTCAACGCACATTCACAGGAATATCAATCAATGACAATTCAAGGGACATCACCATTAATGAGCCCTGCACTGCTGCAAACTCCATGCTAGCCTCTGCTTAGCATCCAGTATTGCAAAGCTGAGAGGGCTGTGGGGCATCACGATCTCACTCGAGCTTCTACTTCTCCTCAAATGAGTCACATCGGGGCCCTCAGGCAACCGGAGGGAGGGTGGTCTACAGGTTCACACTGCGGGGCCATACCCCCAGTTGACTCTGCACGTATCTGGCGAATCTGAATCCACTCTAAACTTGACCTCAGCACCTCCAGTTCCACATGCCGCGAAGTCTGCCACAGTCACCAAGCAGAATCCCGAAAGCACATCGGGCCCTTCCAGGTCTCATCCATCCAGAGGATTCTCGTCCTGGTCATCAAAATCAGAGGATGCCTGCGGCTATGGATTTCAGGGGACAACCAAGGTGCTCCAGGAGGTGTAGGAAGGTTGAAAAGATGTAATTATTCCGATTCTAATCAATAAACTGTAATTAACAAACTCAGGGAAAGAGTAAAAACAGCCTCCTTAAAGGGAAACTGCTGAAACGAAGACGAAATTTAAAGGAAAATTACCGTCATTGAATAAAAATGTGTGCAGAAATGTCTATAAACCACGCCATCCCCGTGCTAACAACTGAGCACGGAAATCCTCGATGGAGTGCACCCTTTCCAGTGACAATCGACCCCGAATATAGTCAAGGAAGATGGGCAGACAGGCGGCTTGGCTGACAACCTTGAGTAAGTTCACATAGTTCCTCATCCCAACCTGCACCCTTCACACCAGTTGCCGTAGATTAAGGGCATGCTACTGAAGTTCAAGCAAAATAAAAACACATTTATTTTGAAGAAACTAAAAAGTGAGTGCAGCCTAGCGAGTCCATCGAATGACGGTCCAGGCATTCTAGAAGGCTGCAAACATCGCATTCATTTTTGGAGTCCATGAGCTGACAGATCTTACATTTGCATGTCACTGCTGCGTGCAATCCCAGGTCCCTGATGGAAAGGGGAAGCTCTCCCATACACAGAGCCCCTGACTGGTGTTCTCCAACACCGGAGGCCAACAAGGCACGTCTGGGCATGTCTGGCTGTGGGTGAGGGAAACAATTGAAGGGTGTGCAGCATCAGGCTGTAGAGTTTTGCTCCATGCTAAATAGCATGGAGGGCATTTCTGCGAGGAAACACGGGTTGCGGGCTGCAGCTCCCGAGGGAGCATTTGAGGTTTGCGGCCAACGTGGAAATCCATCAAGACAGGGGCTTCATTGGATGAAAGACCACTGCATAACTGAGTGTCCTCAAGTCCCAGTATGGTGTCGGTTCTGAGCTTGACATTCCTAAGACAATGAATGGCATCGGCCGTGAGCTGGGCATCCACTGATGTGCGACACGCCTCCTCTTGCAGAATCATCCAGCCAACTCCTCCACCAACCAGCACGGCCCCAACCTGTTCAAAGTGGCGGCCACTGCCCACCTATCCGCCAGCCAATGTAAATAGCAGACGTGTGGATGTCTGAGCAGCAGCTCTCTGACGATTGGCGCTACTCTTGATGACATAGAGGCGACATTGTTCCAGGTTCTGATAGCCATTTCCCATGATGTCGCAGAGCAGCCCCTCCTGCTCCGGGGGCTTGGCCCGAAGTGGCTTTCGAGGTGTCCAGAGTGATTCAACAGCCTTATAGGTGATAAAAACAAAAAAACTGCGGATGCTGGAAATCCAAAACAAAAACAGAATTACCTGGAAAAACTCAGCAGGTCTGGCAGCATCTGTCGAAGGGTCATGAGGACTCGAAACGTCAACTCTTTTCTTCTCCGCCGATGCTGCCAGACCTGCTGAGTTTTTCCAGGTAATTCTAGCCTTATAGGTGAGTCTAGCTTTCTGGCGCTCTCCAGGCTGACCTGCGGCAGGCACACCCACATAACACAAGGAGCGTCGTCGCTGGATGAAACCGATGAGATTGGAGCAAGCTTATAGGCTCAGGCAATGGCCCTGATGCTCTCCGGATCTAGAAGGAGATATCCGTCATCAGCCAGCAGCATGAGGATCTGCTGACCGACTCCGTGCCTTTGCCCAGTGAGCTGAAGGAAAGGAAGGTTGGGCCCAAACCCAGGAGAAAATTATGTGCCACAGGACCAGAAGAATTGCAGTTCCTACATTGTTCCATTCTTCTCCTCATGCACCAGCCACAGGACCGGGTCTGCATTGGGCTGACAGAGACGCACCTCCAGGCCCAGCACCTCCTTCTCCAACTCCTCGATTCTGGATTTCTGCCACTTTGTCAATCCCCTCGCGTAGTCCTAACACATGACACGAACCTGGGTTTCTCTCAAGTCCAAACGTAGCCTCAAGAAGGAGAAGCCTCCCTGCTCGTTCTTCATCCTGCCCAGAAACGACAGAACGAATCCACAAGCCGCTCATCCTCCAGCAGCAGGTTGTTAAAGCCCCAGTAGTTGGACCCCAACTGAGCGCAGAAGGAGCGAGTTTCGTCCCCTCTAGATCGTGGTCTCGATCACTGAAGCGGACCGAATGCATGAGGTAAACACTTTAGGAATCAAGGGCCGTTGAGTCTGAATGTTCTGACTGCAGGTTGCACGAAAGTGAAACGCTAGAATCGGGATTGAGATGTTGCCAGATGTCCAACATGTTGAAGGACTTGACCATGTCTGTGAACTTGCTTGCACCCAGCATGTGGTGCTGAGCACCAGAGATGGCCCCTGGTTCATAGGGCCGAGTTGAAGAATCCCCCAAAAATGCAATTCAGTCGTGGGCATCGATAGAGCCAAGATAACTGAACACTTCCTCAAAGAAGCTCTCTTGCTGCTGCGCTTACACAGACAGAAAGTGAAGTTCTGCAAACACTAGGAGCACAGTAAAGTGCAACAACCGGCCTGGCAATGGCTCCCTCATAACGAAGACCTCCGGGTGAAAATGGGTGGCGAATGATACATCAACCTCGCCCATATTGGAGGCTACGTGCTCATATTTAGAACCACCCTCACCACTTCAGCAGCCAATTCGACGATTTTCCTCCTGGAATAGTATTGTTTTCCGGCAGGGAGCAGACCACTATCTTCCATCTGGTGAGGTCTTAGAAGTATTGCATACTGTGATGTGTCCTGCTGCTGTTGATGTTGAGTTAGCAAAATCTGGTAGCCTTCAGCGCCAGTGTTATGTACTACAATCACCATGCCTAGTATAAGTGTGGAATCAGAATACTTTTTTGTAAGTCTTCCACCCCTTCAGGAGCCCAGTGAGAAAAGTGTGGAATGACTGCCGGTCATTCTGGTCCAGCTCGGATGCTTTTAGGGCCTCGTGGCTGAACCAGAACACCAGCGGATAAGACTGCCAACTGGACACTAAACTTCCAATCGCGATTGCTCGACAAAAAAGCCTGAGGGCTCGCCAGTGAGGGTTAGAAGGGAGTCGACAGTAAGCACCAAAAGCCCCATCATCTCACACTGATCCAATGACTCACGGATTTCGGAGACACAGTCTCCTCTTCCGGCCCGTCCCCTGTGTCTTCCTCCCGTCCCCTGCATTGTGAGTGGATGCTGACATCAACCCGCACGCTGGCTCTGCCTCGGCCTCGAGTCCACTCCTAGGATTAGGGCCAAAGTGGTCCTCTCTGATTTCAACTCAAGACTCTGGGTCAGAGGGTAGCAGTGGCTCAAGACACGCACCAGCTCAGGCACCAGGTCACCCAGCTAATCAAGAAAAAAAAAGTTCTGGTTTCATAACTAAAGCACCCAGTGGCAGAGACTCCATCACCACTCCATTTGGATAGGAAACAATCCTGACATCAGGAGTCGCAACTTTCTCCCCATGGAATGAGTTGCGGCTCCTGCAGTTGATGCAAGGGACCGTGGAGTACTCAGTCTCTCAGTTTCCAGCCAGTGCAGCTCCTCCTCCATGAAACTCCGCCCCCTGGGTTCTTACAGAGCCATAGATTTATACAGTCATAGAGGTTTATAGAACAGAAGAAGGCCCTTCTGCACCGATCAAACAAGTACCTAAATGATCCATACCAATTTTACAGCACTAGGCCCAGACACTTGTATGTAATGGCACCATTCAAATACTTCTTCAATGTTTTGAGGGTTTCTGCCTCTATCACCCCTTCAGGCAGTGACTTCCAGATTCCCACCACCATCTGGGTGAAAATCAATCGTCCTCACATCCCCTCTTAACCTCTTGCCCATTATGTTAATCTAAGCACCCTCATTATTGATCAATCCACCATATGGAATTGTTCCTTTCGGTTTATCCTATCTATGGCCCTCAATATCTTGTACACATCCATCATGCCGTCCCTTAATCTCCTCTGCTGTGGGAAAAATAACCCCATTCTATCCAACTCTCCTCACAACCAAACATTTCCAGCCTGGTAAATCTCCTCTGCACCCTCGCTAGTGCAATCACATCCATCCTATAATGTGGGTTCCGAACTGCATGCAATGATCTAGCTGTGGCCTAATCAGCGTTTCTTACAGTTCCAGCATGAACTCACTGCACTTATCTTCAACACCTCGGCTAATAAAGGCAAGTATCTCATAAGCCTACTTAATTGCCATATCTAACAGCCCCACAACTTAAAGGGATGGGTGGACATGTATACCAAGGTCCCCCTCATCCTCAGTACTTCCCAGGGTCCTAGCATAAATCGTGTATTCCCGTGCCTTATTTGTCCTGCCTAAGTGCATCACCTCATGCTTATCTGGATTAAATTCCACTTGCCACTGATCAGCCCATTTTTCCAGCCTGTCTCGTTTAAAATAACGCTGTCCTACTCAGTAGTTACCATCCCACCAATTTTCATATCATCCCCAAAATTAATGAACAACCCTCCTAAATCCAAGTCGTAATCATTTATATATACCACAAACAGCAAGGGGCACAGCACCAATCCTTGTGGAACAACACTGGAGACAGGAATCCTGTAAAATAAACACGCATCAGCCAACAACCTCCGATTCTTGCTACTCATCCCATTTTGGATCCAATTTGCCAAAATGCGTTGGTTCCCATTGTCCCTTACAATCGTTTCCAGTCTCCCATGCGGGACCTTATCAAAAGCCTTGCTGAAGTCCAAGAAGACTATGTCCAATGTACTTGCCTCATCAACACGCCTCGTCAACTATTCGAATAAGTCAATCAAGTTGTTTAGACATGAAGTCCCCTTAACAAAACCATGCTGATTGTCCTTGATTAATCCCTACCTCTCCAATTGTAGATTAATTTTGTCCCTCAGAATTGCTTCCAATAGTTTTGCTACCACTGAAGTTAGGCAGACTGGCCTGCAGTTCCCTGATTTTCTCTTCCACTCTTTTTGAATAATAGTATCACGTTGGCTATGCTCTGGCCTCTGGCACCTCCCCCCCCCTTTGCCCAGAGCGGTATTGAAAATTATTGCCAGTGCCCCTGCTATCTACTCTCTTGCTTCCCTCAACAGCCTGGGTTATATTGCATCCGGGCCTGGATATATATCTAATTATAAGCCTGCCAGGCCACTGACAACATTTTCCGCATCAATGCTGATTTCTTTAATTATATCACTGTCCTTCCGCTTGATTTCCTTACCCACATCTTCTCTCTCACTAGTGAACATAGGCACATAACATTGATTTATAACCCTACCTGTGTCTTCCGGCTCCACGCACATATTGACACTATTTATCTT
Source organism: Carcharodon carcharias (assembly GCF_017639515.1). Lineage (NCBI taxonomy): Eukaryota > Metazoa > Chordata > Chondrichthyes > Lamniformes > Lamnidae > Carcharodon > Carcharodon carcharias. The sequence continues at coordinate 136,386,192 of NC_054481.1, forward strand.
ACTGGGGCCTTGCTCTTTCCCTTGTTATCCTGTTACTCTTTGTGTAAACGTGAAATAACTTGGAATTTCCATTTATTGCACCTGCAAATGTTTTTGGACGCCCCCATTGTTCTCTCCTACTTTTCTATTTATGTTCCCCCAGCACATACTATAGGCCTCAAGGACTTCCATCGCATTGAGCGCTAGGTATTTACCATGGCACTTCGTTTTTCTCTTTACCAATCCTGGATAGCCCTCGAAATCCAAGCCCTGGGTTCGATGGACCCCCACCTTTGTCTTTAGTGGAATATTTTACCCATTAATTCCCCAATTTCCTTCTTGAATTAGTCCCATTCCTCTGACGCAAATTTACCTAAAAGTGGCTGCCCCCAAGACCACTCTGGACAACTCATTTGTGATCTTATTAAAATCGGCCTTCCCCAAATCAGAACTTTGATTCCGGCCCATCCTGCCCTTTTTCATAACAACTTGGAATCTATTCGAGTTATGGTCACTATGTACAAAATGCTCCTCCACGGATATGTCTCCTGCTTGCCCACCTTCATTCTGTAAAATGATATCGAGAGCCACCCCCTACTCCCCTCCTGTCACAGAATGACAGAATCACAGAATCACACCGTGCAGAAGAGGCCACTCGGCCTATCGAGTCTGCACTGACATGTGAGGAAAAACCTGACCTACCCATTCCCATTCACCAGCAATTGGATCATAGCCTTGAATTGTATGACATGCCAAGTGCTCATCAGGATTCTTTTTAAAGGATTTGCGGCAACCCACATCCACACCCTCCAAGGCAGTACATCCCAGTCCGAAGACACCATCTGTGTAAAAACGCTTTACCCACATCCTCCCTAAATTTCCTGCCCCTCACATTGAAATCATGCCCTTTTGTGACTGACCCTTCAAATAAGGGTAACAGCTGCTCCCATTCACCCCGCCCATGCCACTCATAATCTTGTACACCAAAATCTTTTCGCCCCTCAGTCTTCTCTGCTCCAACAAAAGCTAACCAGGTCTATCCAACATCTCTTCATAACTTAAATGTTTCTCTTCTTGTGTGATCTGTGTACAGGTTTAAGCTGCTCTACTGACTGCACTTAATGAATTCTTCTCCCTCAAAAACTATCAAACTATGACTAACCCAGTGATGTTGGGGAAGTGGGACCCCACCCCCCAACTATTGCAACCATATTATTTTTTCACTTCTCTGAAATTTGCCTACATACCTGCTCTTTATTTCTCTCTGACTGTTGGGGCTTATTGGCGGCTCCCAACAAAGTGATTGTTCCTTCTTTGTTTTTCATTCTTACCCATATGACTTCATGTGAGGGGTATTCTAAGATCCCATACCTCCTTACTGTTGTAATCGATTCCTTGATCAATAATTTTATACTCCCTCCCCTTTTACCTCCTTTCCTTTCCAGCCTAAAGATCCTATATCCTGGAATATGGAGACCCTTCCCCTCTCCAAACCATTTCACTGTGGAAGAAATGACATCCTACTTCCAAGTGTCTATTGTGCCCTAAACCCATCTGCCTTATTTGTCAGACTCCTTCGCATTAAAGTAAATGCCATTGAACATTGACAAGCTCCCTTGTGCCATAACTGGCCTAGAAGTTGAGTGGCTTTGAGGTGCACTTGCTCTCTCTTATAATTGCAGCTGTTCTTCTCCCCCTGTTGAACCTCCTCTCAGGATCCCATTCCCCTGTAAAGATAGTTTACACTCTCCCCAGCAGCACAAGCAAACCTCCCCGCAAGGATTTTGTCTCATTCTGCTTCAGGTGCAACAGGTCTGCCTTGCACAGGTCCCAACGCGTACAGAATCGGTCCAAATGTGCCAGTTATCTAACTCCCTCCCTCCTGGAAATTCTCTCCAGCCAGGAATTCATCTGGAACAACCTCATATTTCTATACTCACTGCCGCGTGCCACTGTAAGTAATCTATAGATAACTAACTTTGAGGTCCAGGTTTTAATCTGTTTCCTAGCTCCCAATATTCAGCTTGCAGGGCCTCATCCCTCTTTCTACCTTTGTTGTTTGTACCAATATGTACCACGACCTCAATCTGTTTTCCCTTCCCCTTTATAATGCCTGCAGCTCTTAAGTGACATCCTTGACCCTGGCACCAAGCAGGCAACATACCATCCTGTAGTCACATCTACAGCCACAGAAACCCCTATCTCTCACTGTTCATATCGAGCCTCATGCCACGATTGCTCGTTCCCTCTTTGCTTGCCCTCCCCAACCTGTGCAGCTGAACCACTCACCGTGTCCTTAGTGTGACTGCTCTCCCCAGAAGAACCATCACGCTTACCGTTTTCCAACAGAGAAAAATGGTTCTGGAGGGAGATGAATCCTGCTGATTTCCTAACTACCTGCCTGGCACCTTTCTACTGATTGATTGTCATTCATATCTGCTCTGTCAGCACTTCTATAAGCTGTGGGGCGACCATGCATATCAATTCTCATCCCTGTGGACACACCTCATTGCCTGCAGATGCCTCTCAAGCTCCAGAACTCGGAACTCAAGTAGCTGCAGGTGGTTGCACTTCCTGCACACGTGGCCAGTATGAGCACAAGGGCCGAGTTGAGGACTTGCCACATGCTGCAGGAGTTACAGAACACGGGACTGACCTGTCCTAACGTCCCTCCAGTTGAATAATGAAAACGTCACTTTGTGTTAAATACAGTAAAGTACAGCAAAATTATTTTCTTACTTTAAGTAAAAAGCAAGAACTCCGACCTTTCCTCAGCTTAACCTCTTTTAAACTGGATGAAAAGAACTGGAGAAAAGCACTTGGCCACTACTCAGCAATCAACTCACAACTGTGTACATAAGTCGCTTTGTGCAGTGACTGCTTCACCGCAATGCTTCCTGCAGGACCAATCTGGGCAGGCCGCTTCACCACGATGCTGACAGCCGGACGTTCATCCCAGATGGCTTAACCGGGATGCTGACAGCAGGAGTCTCCTCCCAGCCTTGGAATGGGCATGTATTCAGCATCGGCCAGTTGCTCCATGACCCACGCTACAACCTAGCCAGGCCTGGGAGCCCACACAGAGAAGACATCAGGCCAAACGCTAAATTAGTTAGGCGTTAACTAGTAAGCGACAAGGCATCAACTTTGCTTCAGGTCCTGATGTTTCTACTTCCTTTTTGCTGAAGCCTTTTGGATTCTGTTTTTTTTGCTGGGATTTGGGATGATTCGGGAGGCTTCCTCCGTAAGTTAGGCCTTCCACCACCTCGGTCTCTCCCCCCGTTTGCCTGGCATCGAGGCATCACCTCCTCTTGTGTAGAAGTCATTGGATTTTTGGTGGGTAATGTGCGGTGATGCCAGCCACGGTCGTTCCAGTGAAATTGGCGGACTTGAAGACGCAACATTCATTCAGGCTTTTCCCAGCTTCTTGCAGGCTTGGCATCACACATCATCAGCAGTCTGGGAGACTCTGTAGGGGGCTGTCTCATGCTCCACAGTGAAGGCCACCTTTATACAGTTCTCCCGGCCAAAGCATAGAAATGCCTAATGCTGGAAGTAGCACATTTGGCGGATGCTTGTGTCCGTGAGGCCAAGCGGGACCAACAAAATTCCAAACTGTTTGACCCCAGTAGATTGAGGTGGGGGAGGAAGAGCTCAATGGGTGCAAAAGGTTGGGATATGGAACAATGCTAGACTGTGGGCAGTGGCCACAATAGATTCCACGGTCAGAGCAGTCCAGCCCTCAGTGAGCCCCTTCTCCAGGCCCAACGCATTGAATGCTTGATGCCCTGGAAAACATTTTAGAGGCTGTGTCAATGGTCAGGGGTCCACCACTTAAGCCATTGCCTTTATGCAGTCCTACATTGGCATGTCAGGATGGGGGTATCTCTTATCACCGTGCTCCCTAGTCACCAGATGAAAAACAAACAGGGCCACGGAAATGGCAGAAGATGGAGAGACTACTCTGTCTTGCCACTACAGGAGATGGTGGAACCAATGGCTTTCAGAGCCACTCCCACCCGAGAAAATATCTCGCTCCAGGAACATAAGAGTAGTAAAAACAAAAACAGAATTACCTGGAAAAACTCAGCAGGTCTGGCAGCATCGGCGGAGAAGAAAAGAGTCAACTCTTTTCTTCTCCGCCGATGCTGCCAGACCTGCTGAGTTTTTCCAGGTAATTCTGTTTTTGTTTTGGATTTTCAGCATCCGCAGTTTTTTTGTTTTTATTACATAAGAGTAGTAGACGTACTCACCTTGGGTGAAATGTCAGAGAGGAGGGTAGAGAGAGAAGGAGGGAGGGAGAGACAGGAAGGCTCATGAGGCAGGATGAAAAGGCATGTGGCTTTCAGGTGCCACTGGTTGGTATGTGTTGGGCTCTGGAGCTGGGAGGTTCCTATGGAAGTGGTTTCTTCACAGAGGGTGACATCTGAAAGGGGGAAGGCAGAACAAAGTACCTCCTTCAGGGTAGATTGAACTGCCCAGTACACAATCTTTCAGGCAGATGGTATTATTCACCAAGCTGTCCCAGCAAGTTCAGACTCAAATGGAATATGAATGGTTGGGTGGGCGCAGATGGTCACAATATATCAAAAAGCATTTCCACAATCAAAGCCACATTCATTGGCATTACTTGTTTTACTGCCTCCCATTGTCAATACAATAATCTCCCGGAGAGAAATCTAGAAATATTTGCTTCCCAACCTATCCACCCTCTACCACCCCCTCCCCACACCCACAATATTATTGGTCTCCCCTCCTATTCTACCACAACTCCCCAACACCCCCAACACACCTTCCCCCTCCACACATGAGGTCCACAGTATCAGCCTCTTGATGGTTCAACAGTTATTTTTTTTCCAGGGTTAATTTCCTTCCTCCAAATGGGGTTAGGCCCTAACCTGACCACTCTGACTTTAACTCTCCTGCAAATGCACCAGTGTTCTTCCCCGCTCTCAGCAGGCAGGAAAACGTCCCTAGGGGACTTGATTCCCCATTCCTGCCTTGCAATTCACGTTAAAGAACTGCAGGAGCAACAGCAACTACTGGATCCTTCCAGCTCCAGCAAAGCCCCAGCAAAACACCCAATCAGGAAACAACGAGCAGCAACACAGCTCAGTCGGGAAGGGGGAACTCTCTTGGATGCAACCAAATTAATTAAGTGGCTACTAATGTCGGGACAGAGATACATTTGTAACTCTTTTGAATCAACCAAATAAACTAAATTAATAACAACAGCAAAAAATAAAAAAGCAGCCCCTTGAAGGGAAAGTGCAAATTTAAGACATAATTAAAATTAAACTTGCCAACATTCAAACAAAATGTAATTAAAATGGCCAAGAAAGCATTTCCTTCCCTAAGGTGCTCAGTGAAGCGCTGAAGGCATCGATGGTGCTACCGAACGCCACGTGCTCCTTCTCCAGATACAACTGGCTGCAAACATAGCCGCAGGAGAGAGGGAAGTAGGACGAGCGGCATGGCCAGCTCGATGGTACACCGCCTGGACCTTTTAAATGCCAAACTGGCCAGGCCAAGGGGCATATTCACGAGGAGGTCGACCTCTGTGCTGGCTCCCTCAGCACCGGGTGCCCGTTGATCTGGAGCATCGGGGCAGAAGTGCAGACAAACAAAAGTCAATCTTTATTCATGAAACAAAAAGGGGATGCAGCCCTGAACAGCTCACATGTGAATCAGGACGGTGGAACACTATTGAATCAAAAAATCAATAAAAATAAATTAACAAAAGAAGGGACAAATTAAAGGAAGCACCTTAAAGTGATAAATCAAAAAGAAGAACAATTTTATGGGAAACTTTTAAACATTAAACCAAAATATAAATAGAAAAAAGCAAACACAGTGTCCGCTGTGCCCACCGAGCATGGACGGCCACAACTGTGCCGGCAGACAGCATGAGCTCCCGCTCCAGGGATAACTGGCCACGGAGATATCCGGGGAAGAGGGGCAGACAGTTTGGTAAGAGGATGCCCTCCATCGCCCTCTGCCTGGAGCTGTTAATGGACAAACTGGCCAAGCCCAGCAGTAGGTTGACCAAGGGGCCCATAGATCTGGGGCGAGGTGCTGAAGGGCAAACTAAAAAAAACGAATGCTTCTTTAAGAATCAAAAAAAGTGGGTGCAGCCTACAACAACTAGTATCTGTGAGTGAGGGAGAAAGAACACTTTTGGGTCCTTTCAAAAAAAAACTAAGGGGTTCCGATGGCGTAGTGGTACTGTCCTTGATCTGTTAATCCAGAGATCGAGGGTAATGCTCTGGAGACCCGGGTAAGAATCTCTCTGTGGCAGAGGAAGGGATTTAAATTCAACAATAATGATCAATCTAATGATAAGAAGGAACCATTGACAATGACAAAACCTTTCTGTTTCTCTGATATCCGTTAGAGAAGCAGATTCTGTTGTCCTAACCTGGCCTGAGCTATCTGTGACTATGGACCCACAGCAATATGTTTGACTCTGAACGGTATCAAGGTCCATGAGTGTGTTGGGAGCTGCCCTCATCCAGGGTACTGGGGAACATTCTATCACACCCTTGAATTGTGCCTTGTAGATGGTGGACAACCTTTGGGATGTCGGAGGCGATTTACTTGTCGCAGGAATCCTAGCACCTGACTTGCTCCTGCAGCCACAGCATTAACATGGTTAGTCTCGCTCAGTTTCTGATCAACGGTAACCCCACCAGAAGTTGATAGAGGGTTACAGGGTGATGGAAACACAATTGAATGTTAAGACACTCTGGTTAGCCTTTCTGTTTTTGGAGATGGCCCTTGTCTGGCACATGTGTGGAGCGAATATCACTGAATATTTGCAGCAGCTCACAGCACAACATTCAAAAACCCATCAAAGGTACCTGCACTAAATTCACAGACACAGAAGTGGATAATATATGTAATGGGGAACATTTGCAGGCTCATTGGAATAATTTGAGCAGGAAAACATGAAGTTAATCAAACACAAGAATCAAAACATTACAACGGACCTCAGCAAATTATGCAGAAAAGACAGCACATGGACAATAGGTGAGCGGAGTTTGCTTTGAACTAACATAGGGGCAGCAGAAGTTGTTGAGCTGAAATTTAAGAACATTTGCAAAAGGTATTTTGTGGCCAAAATAAAATTGTTGTAGACGAGCCTGGATTTACCAAAGACACAGATGAGGGCTTATTCAGCAGATGAGATGAAGCAGATGTGCTGATCCATAACCTGATGGAGATGGCAGTGAGTAGCATTGGGGATGGAGAGAATACAGTTTAATATATGAGCTGAATATCAAAGGGAACCTGGAAATTGTGAACAGCCTCAGATATATCAGATATGGCTAGGAAGAGTATCCTGCAGTCAGCATCGTGGTTAAGCAGCCTGGGAAGAGTATCCTGCAGTCAGCATCACGGTTAAGCAGCCTGGGAAGAGTGTCCTGCAGTCAGCATCACAGTGAAGCTGTCTGGGAAGAGTGTCCTGCAGTCAGCATCACAGTGAAGCTGTCTGGGAATTTTGTCCTGCAGTCAGCGTAACGGTGAAGTTGTCTGGGAATTTTGTCCTGCAGTCAGTGTAACGGTGAAGATGTCTGGGAAGAATGTCCTGCAGTCAGTGTAACGGTGAAGCTGTCTGGGAATTTTGTCCTGCAGTCAGCGTAACGGTGAAGCTGTCAGGGAAGAGTGTCCTGCAGTCAGCGTAACGGTGAAGCAGTCTGGGAAGAGTGTCCTGCAGTCAGCGTAACGGTGAAGCTGTCTGGGAATTTTGTCCTGCAGTCAGCTTAACGGTGCAGCTGTCTGGGAAGAGTGTCCTGCAGTCAGCGTAACGGTGAAGCAGTCACTTCAAAAAGGTGACGTCAGCACAGAGGGTAGAGATGATTTGTGAGTAATGGGAAAATATTTTTGCTCAGAATTTTTTCCAGTGCTTGAACAGTTTAAAATACATTAGGCTAAGAAAAGTTAAGGGGTCAAGTTATCATTTAAAGTACATAAATCATTTAAATTTTATCTTGCATTAAATTAAAATAAAAGGTTTGTCGTTTCAACTAGAGGCATGGCAGGGCAGTTCAGTCTCGTGTTATGTACCCCGGCAGCATGTGGGAAGTTGTAGATGCTCCTTGCCCTGTGGCTGTCAATGAATGCAGGAAGTGCCACCAGCTGCAGCCACTTGAGTTCCGGGTTTCGGAGCGTGAGCGGCAGCTGGAGACACTGAGGTTCATCAGTGAATCTGAGATTGTCGTGGATAGAACACTTTTATATGTGGCCACCCCACAGCTTACAGAAGTGCAGACAGAGAGGGAATGGCTGACCATTAACCAGAGGAAAGGTGTCAGGCAGGGAGTCAGGAGATACCCAGGGTGCATCTGGCACGACAGCGGTTTTTATGTGTTGGAAAACGGTAAGAGTGATGGTTCCTCTGGGGAGTGCAGCCAGGCACATGGCCCTGTAAATGGCTCAGCTTAACTGGGGGCTTGTGTGGGAGGTTAAAGGGGGAGGATCAATAGCGTTATGAGACATAACAGTATGGGGAACAGGCCGGTGTTTCTGCGCACGTGGTCATGACTCCAGGATGATCTGTTGCCTCCCTGCTTCTAGGGGCAAGGAAGCCACTGAACTGCTGCAGGGCATTCTTAAGGGGAAGGGAAGCAGACAGGGATCGTGGAGCAAATTTGTAAATAAAATGGCATAGATAGAAATATGGATGAGGTCCTGCACTCAGAATTTAGGGAGCTCGGAAACAATAAAGAACACGGCCTCAAAGATTGCAATCTCCAGATAGCTTCCAGTACCACGCACGAGTGCTTATAGAATAGGAAATTTTGTCCAAATCAATGTGCAGCTGCTGAGATTGTGCAGGAGGCAGGGTTTCAGATTTCTCGGACATTGGGATCATGTCCAGAGGCATTGGAACCTGTAAAAGGCGAGCGGGTTGCACCTGAATAAGAATGGGACCAACATCCTTGCAGACAGGTTTTCTAGAGCTGTTGGGGAGTGTTAAAAGTAACTTGGCAGCAGGATGCGATGCTGAAGGCAGCTTCAGCAGGTGGTGATGCACATCCAAAAATAGAAGATAGAGCAAGTAAGCCTGGAATGCATAGAAATTAAACACCAGTTAAAGCACAAGTGAGTTTGCCAAGGCTGGATGGCATAACTTTTAATGCAAGGAATCTAGGCAATAAGGCAGATGATTTTAGGTCACAAATTCACACGTGGAAGTATGAAGTCATTAATGTCACAGAGACATGGTTGAGAAAGGGGCAGGATTGGCAGCTCAATATTCCAGGTAATAGGGTCTTCAGATGAGATCGGGAAGGAGGAAAAAGAGTAGGGGTTAACACAATTATGATCAACAAATCAATTGCAATATGCAGGAGGGATGACATTTAATGGCTCCAAAAGAAGCCATATGCAGTAAACTGAAAATCAAAAATGAGCAATCACATTGCTTGGAATGTATGAAAGGCCCCCAAGAGGTCAGTGAAAAATAGAAAAGCTGATATGCAGGAAGATTTCAGAGAAGTGTAAATGTAATAGGGCAGTAACAGTGGGGGACTTCAGCTTAACCAACATTACCTGGGTTAGTCATACCATAATAGGTTTAGAGGGAGCAGAATGACTGAATTGCGTCCAGGAGATCTTTTTGAGCCACCACATAGAAGGGCCTCCAAGAGAGGGGGCAGTCCTAAAATTAATTTTAGGGAATGAAGAAGGGCAAGTGGTATAGTTATCAGTCGGGGCGCATGTTTGCAGATAGTGATCATAACTCCGTTACAATAAAGGTTGTTATGGAAAAGAGAAGGATGGGCAAGATGTCAGACTTCTAAGTTGGGTAAAGCCGATTTTTATAAGGTCACATATGAGCTGCCCAGATTGGACCAGGAGCAGCTGTTTTTCGATAAACCTGCATCAGAGTAGTGGGGATCATTCAGGAAGGAATTTGACAGAGAACAGGGCCAACATGTTCAAGTATGGATAAAGGATGGGACCAACAAATCCAGGTGACCCTTGATGACGAGGGACACACAGGATTGGATTTACAGAAAAAGGGAAGCTTATTGCAGATCCCGAGGACTCAAAACAACGGAAGCCCTGGAACAGGGTATAATGTATAGGGGAGAAAGAGAAAAGGGAAATTCAGAGAGCAAAAAGGTGGCATGAAAAACATTGGCAGGTAATATAAAGGAAAACCCAAAGTTATTTTATTTTTTTTTTTTTGCGGAGCGCTGAGAAAAACAATCTCCAGCAGCTCCAAGAAACAGAAATTGTGCTTCCGAAAACTCTTGATGTAGAATCCACACAGATAAAGCGCAAGCACCTGTCCATGTGCCATCTTAGAAGCACGTTAAGAGCAAGAAGATAACGGGGGAAAATGTACGGCCCATTAAGGACCACAGTGGTAATTTGTGTCTGGAGCCGTAAGGTGTTGGTAGGGCTCGGACTGAATACTTTATGTCAGCGTTCAAAAGTAAGAGGGACGATCTGGGCCTGGAATTCAAGCAGAAGAACTGTGCTTTAATTTAATAAATTACCATAGAAAGGGACGAGTTTCTAAATGGCCTGTTAGGCATAAAAGTAGATAAATCTGCAGGCCCAGTGTGTTGAGTGAGTCAAGGGAGGAGATAACATGGGCTCTGGCAATAATTATCAAAACCTTTCTGGCCACAGGAGAGTTGCCAGAGAGCTGGAGGACAACCATTGAGTAACGGTTATTAAAGAAGGGAGGAAGAGATAAACCAGGGAACTGCAGGCCAGTCAGTCTAAACTCAGTGGTGGAGAAGTATTGGAAGCAATTCTGAGGGATATAATTAATCTTCACTTGGAGAGGCAGGGATTAAGCAAGGGCAATCATCATTGTTTTGTTAAGGGGAAGTCACGCTGAGAAATTTGATTAAATTATTTGAAAAGTTAACCAGCTGTGTAGATGAGGCCAATGCATCTGATGTAGTCTACTTGGAATCCAAATTGGATTTTGATAAGGTCCCTCATGGGAGAGTTATAAAGAAGATGAGAGCCCATGGCATCAAGGATAGTTTTGCAAATAGGATCCAGAATTGTCTGTGTGGCAGGAAGCACAATTTGATGGTCAAAGGTTGTTTTGTGAATGGACGCCTGTGTCCAGGCGGGTTTCACAGGGATCGGGTATTATGCCCCTTGCTGTTTTCGGTAAATATAAATGATTTAGACTTAAATGTGGAAGGTTTGATCAGTAAGCTTGCGGATGTCATGGAAATTTTATGGGTCGATAATATTAAGGATGTTTGCCTTTGACTACAGATGGATATAGAGGGTCTGGTAAGATGGGATGACCAGAGGCAAATCGAATTTAATTTTGATAACTGCGAGGTGATGCACTTGGCCAGCACAAACAATGCAGGGGAATGCACGATGAATGGTAGGACACTGGGAAGTATCCAGGATCAGGGGACCTTGGTGTACATGTCCAACTGTCCCTTCAGACAGCGGGACAGGTAGATAAGGTGGATAAGGAGGATTATAGGATACTTTACTTTATTGGCCGAGGTATAAAATATAAGAGCAAAACGTTATGCTGGAAGCAAATAAAATGCTGGTTAGGCTACAGCTGGGGTACTGTGTTCTTCATCCGCATTATAGGAAGGGCGTGATTGCACCATAAGGAGTGCAAAGGAGATTCACCAGGATTTCCCTGGGCTGGAGAGTTTCAGTTATGAGGAGAGATTGGAAATACTGGCGTTATTTTCCCTGGAGAACAGGATATTAAGGGGGGACATTGGTTGCAATGTGTTAAATTATTACGGGCAAAGAAAGGGTAGACAGGAAGCAACTTTGCCCCCTGGTAGTGCGATAAATAACCAGGGGTAGTAGATTAATCGTAAGGGGCATGCTGTGTAGGCGGGATGTGAGGGAGAAATTTTTCACCCAGAGGGCGGTGGGAACTTTGAACTCATTGCCTGAAAGTTTGGAAGAGGCAGAAACCCTCATAACATTTAAGACATATTTGGCTGAGCACTTGTGATGCCATGGCATACAAAGCTATGGGCCAATTGCACAGAAATGAGATTGGGATGGTTAGGCATTTCTTTGACTGGTGCAGACTCGATGGGCCGAAGTGCCTTTTTTCCTGTGCTGATAGCCTCTATCTCTCTCTGACTTTATGATATCAACCGGAGAGGGAGCAAAGCTATAAATTCGGCAATGGATTTTGTGACTGGAGCTGAAGGGAAAGGCTTCAATCTTTCCACATTTATAACTGGAAGTGCAGTAATGGAGCTAAACATATTTTAAAATGCAAATAACTTAATCGAGAAACTTACCAGGAACTCCAACAACAGCCAGCATGGGATAGTAACCCGCTTGAATAACGTGAAGTACATATTGGATCCGCCGTGCTAAAGGTGTCCCATCTTGTGAAATATAGTGAAGAGCAGCATATAAACCCCTGCCCATTATTGACACATTATGATCTATTGGTCTCAAATTTTGTTCCATTGTTGTAAAATTCCAATCTGTTGTTCTCCAATTCTGCTCCATTGTTAGAACATTCAAATCTATTTTTCTCAGATTCTGATCTCTCCTCTCCCTCTCTCTGGAGCCACTGGTCCTTGTCGGTCGTCGAGGTTATGCTCCTGCTGATACTATGGGATGACAGGTTGAAAAGTGTCGCTTATTAATTTGAGAGGGAAACCCTCCAGTGGCTCAATTAGGATGCATGGAGCCTGACATTACATACAGTCACTAAACAAATAGGTTCAGGTAATGCCTTCCAATCCAACACTTTTTTGACACAATAAAAAATAACATTTACCCAGTCTGAACTGGATGACCAAGGGTCACTGAGGGAAAGAATGGTGGTGATAACGGAGGCACATACCATAATCGCGAAATCCTCCTTGGATCTGCTGGTGGTGCCTCTGTCACCATCCCTGTCGGACTTAGATGTGGTCATCATTAGTCAGGATTCATAGATCACACTGAAGGTTCGCCTGCTGGTAAACCATAGCTTATGGGAGACATTCTGCTAACTATGTAGAGTGCAAGACTTAGCAAATGGTTCACTAAGAAGAATCTCAGCATACTTAGCTGTCAGCTGATCCTACATTTCTGCTGTTGTAGGCTTCTATTCACATAATTAACATTAACCGTTTAGTTCACATCTCTCCAAACCCCAAGATTTTTGTTCTAACATAAATGTAATTACTTGTATCCTATCGCCCTCACATTGTCTCTGCCTTCATTCCGAGCTCAGAGTGAAATGCATTGTGATAGTTTGGCCGAACTTCCTGCCTCTTTTCTCAGCTCTGTTTGCGGTTGTATAAGATTCAGTCCCTCGATTATCTCTCTTGAAATCTGTAGAGAAGTACTTGTATCTACAGAGTCTATTGGTTGTCGCATAAGGTTGTTTTACGGATCATATTGGCATGTAGCCCATTCCATTAAAGGTATTCTAATTGTATAGATAAGTGCGCATCTGTTTCTTCACACTATCATTTGGGCTTTACAGTTCTGTTCAGAAATACATGCACATTCTCCTGGTTGGAGTTCATTTAAATCTGCATTCTATGGTTATTATGCTTATTATGCTTTTAGGTCGGATTGCACTATGTTCACACTCCTTCTCATTTCAATCTCTCTATATGATGCTTTGGGATATGTTATAAACCTAAGTGGAAGAGCAGAAAATTGAGTCCCAATTCACCTTTCAATCAGAAGTTCTGAGGGAGCTGAACAATTCTGGAGTGGTGTGGAAGGTAACAGAGAAATGTTTGGAATTGGAAAATGGTAATCAGAAAGCGCCAGGAATGGACAGAGAATATAAATCTAAAAGCAAATTGACAGATAAGTTTGACGATATAAAAATGATAAAAGGACAAAAGTAAAGGGTCAGTATCTAAATACACGTAACATTTAAAACAAAATAAATAAACTAACAACACAATAGCAGTATGTAAGTATGACCCGATACCATCACAGAGGCATGGCTAGAGGGTGATACAGACTGGGACCTGAATGTTGAAGTGTACGCTACAATTATGCTGAACAGGAAGTTGGACAAGCTGGAGCCATGGCTCTACTAGATATTTGGTGATATTAGTGCAATAGAAAGCGACGGCCTAAGTTCAGGAAAGCAGCATCTAGAAGCGATTTGGTTTGACATGGGGAATAATAAAGGCATTAAGTATCTTGAGGGAGTGCTGCACATGCCTTCTATTTTAAAAAAATGTAGCAGAACATTTTACAAACAAGAGTAAATGTGAACTTCTCAGAATAATAGAGCACAAATCATGGGGTCGTTTAACCACCTTATAGGCTATGAAAGTTAAATGACAAGAGCAGCTTAAATTAAGAATTGATAGAATGCTTGGTAGAAAAGCACGTTATGGAACCAACTGGAAAGCTGGCTATTCTGGACCTGGCATTGTGCATCGAGGTAGAGTTAATTGAAGCGAACTCATCTCTAGGAGACAGCGATCATAATATCATTTTATTTTCATTCAGCTTTATGCAGATAACAATAGGTCCTAACAGAGTATATCAAACTTAAATATGAACAAGTACGAATGTCTCAATACAAAGCTAGCTAAAATGAATTGACACATGAATTGTGGGGTAATTCAAAGAGATGCAATGGCAGGCGTTTGAATGGATATTTAAATATACACATAATATAAAACTCCCAACTGAAAGAAAATGTCCAAACCCCACTATCTGTGGTTAAATATGTTCAAAATAAATAAATACAGTATAAAACTGAAAGGAAAATCATGCATTTGTGAAAAGAGGGATGGCAGGTCAGAAGGTTGGAAGTAAAATAAAGAACAACGAATGCTGAGAAAAAGATTGATAATGCGAAAAAATCGAATAAAAGTGGCAAAAAATAGAAAGATTAGGGCAGATAGTAAGTTTAGGAAGATATTTTAGTAAGGAAAAAGATAACAAAGTGAGCATTGGTCTGATAGTAAGTTCGAAAGGGAAATTTAGAATGCAAAGTAAGGAGATGTCAGATGAAATGAAGAGGCTTTTTTAACTGCTAACACGTAACATCCCAGAAATAGCAGTAAATGTGGTAATGGAAATGAGTGACGTACTCAGGAAAATACAAACACCAGAGAAGCGATAGTGAACCACTTGATGTAGCTGTGGACAGACGAATCCTCTGGTCTTGATGTACTTCATCCAAGACTCTTCTAGGAAGTGACTGCTGAGAGACCAGATGCCCAGCAGAAATGGCGGCACAATGACATGCAGTTGGGAGGGTGCTGCTGTGGGATCCTCCACCATGTATACCAGATCCCATGAGTTAGCAAACAATCAGGTCAAGTATGGGCAAGGGACCTTCCTACCGATTACCACGTATGGGCCCAACATACCTGATCAACCCATACTCCTCCATTTTGACTACCACTTGCAGGAAGCGGGTTTGGGCAGAAGGGATGCTGAATGCTCTTTTGCTGCTGGACTTTGAAAAGGGACTCGGTAGCATCACCATGGACCGAACTGACCGTATCCAAAAATACATTGCTGCTGGGCTGAGACTGTAGAAGTTGGTGAGGGAATCTACAAGAGTTGACCTCGTGGTCATCAGCCTGCCTGCTGAAGATGCACCTGTCTATGACTTCATCTTTACAAGTGATCATCACAGTGTCCATATGGAGATGATGCCCTGCATTCATATTGACGATTCATTCCATCGTGTTGTGTGGCTCTACCACCATGTCAAATGCGGCATATTTTGAAAATATTTCATATGTCGAAAATGGAGAACCACGAGGCATCACGGGCGATCAGCTGCAGCAGAATTGTATTCACACAAAATCTGTAACCTCATGAGCCCACAGAAATCTCATTCTACCTTTACCAGCAAGCAAATGAATTAAAGTTGGTTCAGTGAAGAGTATGTCCACTGGGTGCAATCATACCTAGCACAAAAGAAGGTGGTTGTTGTTGTTGGAGGCCCATCAAATCAGCTCCAGGACATCAATTCCGGAGTTTGTCATGGTAAAGTACTAGGCCCAACCTTCTTCAGCCGATTCATCAATGACCTTCTTTGCATCAGAAGGTCAGAAATGGGATGTTCGCTGATGATTGCATAATGTTCAACACCAATGGTCAGATATTGAAGCAGTCCATGTCGAAATGCAGCAAGAGCTGGACAATATGCAGGCTTGAGCTGACACCTACATGAGAACTTTTGCGCCACACAAATGCCAGGCAATGCCAATCTATAACAAGAGAGAAGAGAACCATCAACAAGGCAACACAGCACTGTGACCAACCCCTTCTTGAATCAGGGACACTTCTCGCTCCGTCCCTGTGATAATTGTAACGTTGGCAAAATCTTCTTTGAAATCCCACGGGTGGGTAGGGCAGAGCCCACCTCCTGTCCATTCTTTTAAGAATTTTACCTCTCTGGAGCCTCTACTCCATTTGTTGGTCATGTTACAAAGCCAAGCAGCACCGTAATGACAGTCCCAAGTCCTCGACCTGTGCAGGAGCACCAAATTCTCTTCTTTAGCAGAATGAATGAATCACCTCATAACACAACCTGCAGAAAATCATCCAACAACACATCGAATAACTTTCCAATCACAGCAATGAATCAAAGATACTCGGCTGAAATTAGATCAGTGTTCCTTACAATAACACCAGAGACGTTGCTTCGTCTTGTTGAACTCATGTTTAGCTTAGTGTGACTAACACAAGCGTTCAGTGCACAGGCTCACACTACGTTTCAAAGGCATATGCCAAAGCTGCTGAAACCACCTGTCCAACATGGAACACCAAGTGCCAGATGCCAGCAACAGAACCCAAACAATTTCATAGTTTCTGATTCCTGTCGCAGCAACACCAGTCACTCTATGTAGCCCAAAAGCAAAGTCAGTGAGAGATACAGAGGAAAGAAATTCAATTGACACAGGGAGTTCCACAAATTCTGAACGGGTAACAAATTGAAGAGATAGCGGAAGAGGGAAAGTGACTCATCTGAGTTTCCAAAGGAAACATTCATACCCATGAATGTGAATATTAAAAGTCAGATTTGCTAGATTGTTTGAAAAGGTTGCTTGATTGAACATTCATAACCTGACTCACCCAACCAGCCCTTGCAAGGTAAATTTGGAAACAATGTCGGAATATCATGGGGAAATGTACAGCTCACAAACGAAATGAGTAGTTTTGCAGCCCACACCATTTATTGATACAGAATTCCAAAGAGGGAAGACAAGGGGCTCTGCGGGTACACCAACAATGCTGTTAGGAAGGAATTTACTGGAATTTGGCCCAGCGACATTGAAAGAACAATGACATAATTCCAAGTCAGGATAGTGATAGACTTGGAAGGGTACTTCCTGTTGCGCTTGCTCCCATCTACGCTCTCCTTCTGTATGATATCTTCCGTGGGTTTGAGAGGCGCTGTACAATAAATCTTACTTCCTTCCAGCAGTGCAACTTGTCGCTGCTACACACTGCTGATATGTTGCGTACATTGTGGCGGGATTGAATGTTTGTGGATGGTGTGCCACCTGTGGAGAGGGGATCAGTTTAAATGTGAACAAAGGCATGGTTCTGGGGAATGTAATGATTTGAAAAATCAGATGTGACAAAGGCATGGAGGGATTTGATCGCATGAGTTAAAATATTCAAATGTAGGCATTGCCAGAACGCCTCATGGTTTAGGCTAGTGGGCAAAGTGTTGATGTGGCAAACTGGATTTGTTGTCAGTTCAGATATGGACAGCGAAAATTTGGGTGGGCTTTGTTTCTGCAGCTTGCCACCTGACAGTGTGGCCAGCAGATATTTGGAATGGTTTTGTCTGGAGTTAAATGGAATGTTTGAAGATCCTGAGGCTGATATTCTGGAAATGTGCAAGAATGAGGATTGAGAGGAGATGGGGTCAGAAATCAGCTGAAGTTTAAAACTGAAGCGAACGTCCAAAACAAGCTTGTTCCTCCTCAGATATTGTTTAGATATAGGATTCGTGCCAATGATTAGGGAGTAGAGTCGAAATGAAAAGAATGGTCTCCATGCTCTCAAAAAATGGGTTGTAGATTCTTATCCATTGTTGAATCATGCTAATCAATTGTTTTCAGATTCTTATCCGTTGTTGTAACATACCAATCAATTGTTCTCGGACGCTCATCCATTGTTGTAACATTCTAGTATATTGTTCTCAGATACGGATCCATTTTTCAAACATTCCAATCTATTGTTCTCAGATTCAGCTCTCTTCACTCCCTCTCCCTGGAGCCGCTGATCCCTCTTAGTGTCTGGGGTGATGCCTTCGCTGACACTATTGGATAATACATTCAACTGAGTTCCATGTTAATATAAGAGGGAAAACGTTGAGTGACACAATTTGGATCGATGCAAAATGACATTTATAACAGACACTGAAAATAATAATATGTTAAGTTAACCACTTTCAATGTAGCACATTAAAGCAGAACATTCATCCAGTCTGGACGGGTTGTATGTGGTCGCTGAGGTTTTGAATGATTTAAATAGCAGATGCAATGACCATGAGTTTTCATTCAGCTTAGTTTGCGTGGTAAAGCACGAGAACTGGTGGGTGAGTAGGGGGATGGGGGTTGGGGTGGTGGGGGGAGGGGGGGCGTCAGGGGGGTGTTGGCGGGGTGGTTGCTGAGCTGTGACATTTTGGATATGATATCTAACATGAGGCAGGAAACAGTAAGAAATACCGATCGCTGATTATTCAGACTGGATGGGAGTTTAAAGTGATTTTCCCTGATGATTGGTATGACGGTCCATTCTCCTTTTGATATAAAAATGGCATTAGACTAACATATAATGTTCAAAATAACAACGCTTGCCGAAAGCACATTATTGAGAGTTGTAGTAAATGGAGACGAGGATAACAACAGCCTTTGGGAGGACACAAACAAATCAATCAACATAGTAAACAGTGAGGGTAGCAGCCGGATTTTGGAGTAGGCAAGAAGATTGAAGAAATGCAGTTAACGATGAAGATAACAGCATGATATGTGAGGACACACATGCTTGGTTAAATGTGGTGAACATTGAGGATAACAGCAGGAATTTTTAAAGCACAGACAGTTTGTGGAAACAAGCAGGAAACCAACAGCATTTGGGAGGACACAGGTCTATGTTGAAATGCAGTTAACTGCAAGGATAGCAGCAACATTTGGGAGCACACATACATATTGGCAAAATGTGGTAAATGTGAACATAAGATCAGCATTTAGGGGTGATATAGACAGAATGGTGAAACGTAGTAAACAAGTGATGATAGCAACAGATTTTGCAAGGTCATTGACAAACTAATGAGATGTAGTACACGTTGGGGATAACAGCAGGATTTGGGAGGACAAAGCATCGTGAAATATATTAACCAATGTGGAGGATAGCAGCGTGAATTGGGAGAAGCGGGCAGGTTGGTGAGATGCAATGAACCATGAAGATAGCAGCTTCTTTTGGGAGGAATGGGAAAGATTGGTGAAATGTTCTGCAAAGTGAGGAGGATAACAGCAGTACTTGGGAGGCCACAGGCAGATTCCTGAAGTGTAGCACTTTTAGAGATATCAGCAGGATTGTGAGGCCACAGACTAATGGATGAAAAATAGAAAAAAAAATATGTATAACACTGGCTTTGAGAAGACACAGACTGATAGGTCAAACGTGCTAAACAGTGAGAGTAACAGGAGGCTTTGCCAGGACTCAGAAATATTTGTGAAATGTAGTAAATGGTGAGGAGTACAGTTACAATTTAGAGAACAAAGACGGATTGATAAAGTGTATTAAAACATATGGATAACAACATAATTGGGTAGAGCAGAGGAAGATTGGTGAAATGTAATAAACTGTGAGGAGGATGGTAGAAGGAGTTTGGAGGATGCAGAAAGATTTCTGAAATGTAATAAACAGTGAGGTTAACCACTGGATTTGGGAGGGCAAAGGTAGATATGTGTGATCTGGCATACAGTGACCGTAACAGCAGCATATGGAAGCAAATGAGATGGTTGTGAAATGTAGCACAGAGTAAGGATAACAACAGGATTTGGAAGGACATGAAAATATTCGTGCAATTTAAAAAACAGTGAGGATTAAAGCAGGATTAGGAATTTCAAAGGCAGATTTGTGAAATGCAGTAAAATGTGATGGGGCTGACAGCATAATTTGAGAGGGGGACATGGAAAAATTAATGATGTAATAAACGGTGAGGAATTTAGCAGGCTATGGTAGGGACATACAGATTGGGGAAGTGTAGTAATAAGTGAGGATTTCAGCAGCATTGGGGAGCACATACACAGATTGGTGATATGAAGGAGACAGTGACAAGCATAACAACAGGATTCAGGTCGACAAAGGCATAATGATCAAATGAAGGAAAACAGTGAAAGTAACAATAGGAATTGGATGGGCACAGGGAGATTTTGTGAAATGTATTAAATAGTCAGTATGATAGCAACAGGATGGATGAGGGCACAGACAGATTGTTGAAATACAATAAACAGTGAAATTACTTGTAGGAATAAGGAGGAAAAAATCAGGTTGGTGTAAGGTGGTAAACAGTGAGGGTAACAGCAGGATTTCGAATAGATCAGTAAGATTGGTGAAGTGTAGTGAACACTGATGACAGCAGCAGGATTTTGGAGGAAAGAGGCAGATTGGTGAAATGCACCAAACATTGAGGATGACGACAGGGTTTCTCTGGACACAGATAGATTGGCGAACTCTGTAAATAGTAAACAAAAACAGAATTACCTGGAAAAACTCAGCAGGACTGGCAGCATCAGTGGAGAAGAAAAGAGTTGACGTTTCGAGTCCTCATGACCCTTTGACAGAGCTTGAGTGAGTCCAAGAAAGGGGAGAAATATAAGCTGGTTTGAGGTGTGGGTTTGGGGGTGGGGGGGGGGGGGGGAGGTTTGGGTGGGGAGAGAGAGAGAGGTGGAGGGGGTTGGTGTGGTTGTGGGGACAAACAAGCAGTAATAGAAGCAGATCATCAAAAGCTGTCACAAACAACAGAACAAAATAACACATAGGTGTCGAAGTTGGTGATATTATCTAAACGAATGTGCTAATTAAGAACGGATGGTAGGGCACTCAAGGTATAGCTCTAGTGGAGGTGGGGGGAGCATAAAAGATTTAAAAATATTTAAAAATAAAGGAAATAGGTGGGAAAAGAAAAATCTATATAAGTTATTGGTAAAAAACAAAAGGAAGGGGGAAACAGAAGGGGGTGGGGATGGAGGAGGGAGCTCAAGACCTAAAGTTGTTGAATTCAATATTCAGTCCGGAAGGCTGTAAAGTGCCTAGTTGAAAGATGAGGTGTTGTTCCTCCAGTTTGTGTTGGGCTTCACTGGAACAATGCAGCAAGCCAAGGACAGACATGTGGGCAAGAGAGCAGGTTGGAGTGTTAAAATGGCAAGCGACAGGGAGGTTTGGGTCATTCTTGCGGACAAACCGCAGGTATTCTGCAAAGCGGTCGCCCAGTTTATGTTTGGTCTCTCCAATGTAGAGGAGACCACATTGGGAGCAACGAATGCAGTAGACTAAGTTGGGGGAAATGCAAGTGAAACGCTGCTTCACTTGAAAGGAGTGTTTGGGCCCTTGGACGGTGAGGAGAGAGGAAGTGAAGGGGCAGGTGTTGCATCTTTTGCGTGGGCATGGGATGGTGCCATAGGAGGGGGTTGAGGAGTAGGGGGTGATGGAGGAGTGGACCAGGGTGTCCCGGAGGGAACGATTCCTACAGAATGCCGATAGGAGGGGTGAAGGGAAGATGTGTTTGGTGGTGGCATCATGCTGGAGTTGGCGGAAATTGCGGAGGATGATCCTTTGAATGCGGAGGCTGGTGGGTTGATAAGTGAGGACAAGGGGGACCCTATCATGTTTCTGGGAGCAGGAGAAGGTATGAGGGCGGATACGCGGGAGATGGACCGGACACAGTTGAGGGCCCTGTCAATGACCGTGGGAGGAAAACCTCGGTTAAGGAAGAAGGAGGACATGTCAGAGGAACTGTTTTTAAAGGTAGCATCATCGGAACAGATGCGACGGAGGCAAAGGAACTAAGTGAATGGGATGTAGTCCTTACAGGAAACAGGGTGTGAGGAGTTGTAGTCAAGGTAGCTGTGGGAGTCGGTGGGATTGTAATGGATATTGGTGGACAGTCTATCACCAGAGAGTGAGACAGAGAGGTCAAGGAAGAGAAGGGAAGTTTCAGAGATGGATCATGTGAAAATGATGGAGGGGTGGAGATTGGAAGCAAAATTAATAAATTTTTCCAAGTCCCGATGAGAGCAGGAAGCAGCACCAAAGTAATCATTGTTGTACCGGAGAAAGTGTTGTGGAAGGGGGCCGGAGTAGGACTGGAACAAGGAATGTTCCACATACCCCATAAAGAGACAGGCATAGCTGGGGTCCATGCGGGTACCCATAGCCACACCTTTTATTTGGAGGAAGTGAGAGGAGTTGAAGGACAAATTGTACAGTGTGAGAACAGGTTCAGCCAGACAGAGGAGAGTTGTGGTGGATGGGGATTGTTCGGGCCTCTGTTCGAGGAAGAAGCTAAGGGCCCTCAGACCATCCTGGTGGGAGATGGA
Organism: Carcharodon carcharias; assembly: GCF_017639515.1. Taxonomy (NCBI): domain Eukaryota; kingdom Metazoa; phylum Chordata; class Chondrichthyes; order Lamniformes; family Lamnidae; genus Carcharodon; species Carcharodon carcharias. The sequence continues at coordinate 136,408,706 of NC_054481.1, forward strand.
GGTGTAGAGGGATTGAACGTCCATGTCGAAGAGGAAGCGGTTAGTGCCAGGAAACTCGAAATTGTTGATGTGACGTAAGGTGTCAGAGGAATCATGGATGTAGGTGGGAAGGGACTGGACAAGGGGAGAGAGAAGGGAGTCAAGATAACGGGAAATGAGTTCTGTGGGGCAGGAGCAAGCTGATACGATCGGTCTACCGGGGCAGTGCTGTTTGTGGATTTTGGGTAGGAGGTAGAAGCGGGCCGTCCGAGGTTGGGCAACTATCAGGTTGGAAGCTGTGGGTGGAAGATCCCCAGAGGAGATGAGGTCAGTAAAAGTCATGGAACCAATGGCTTGATGTTCAGTGGTGGGGAGAGGTAGGGAGAGGTAGGAGGAAGTGTCTGCGAGTTGACGCTCAACCTCCATGAGGTAGAGGTCAGTGCGCCAGACAACAACAGCACCACCCTTGTCAGCGGGTTTGATGACAATGTCAGGGTTGTACCTGAGAGAACGGAGTGCAGTAAGTTCAGAGAGAGAGAGATTAGAATGGGTGAGAGGAGCAGAGAAATTGAGACGACTAATGTCGCGCCGACAGTTCTCAATTCTGAGACAGGGAGTTCCAACTGTTTAATGAGAGGATAAATCCCAATTTTAAAACTGTGTCTCTCTAGTTATGCAAATAATAGTATTTATGTAAAATCATATTTTATTTACTTACATTGTAAAGAAGTGTCCCTCATATCGATACCTGTGGGACATCCATACTCATCTCCAGGCCAAATGCCCAAAATAAATTACCACTTTTGTCTGCTTCCTGTGTTTTAGCCTCTACCATCGGTCCCTTAATTCCACGGGGTCATTTTCAATAGCAACCCTTATATATGACACTTGAACACACTTTGTTAAAGTCCATATCTTTAACATTAAAAACAATCTCTCATCAACGCTTTCCATTTTATCATCAATGGATTACATCAAGTTAATTGGACATGATTTCCAATTAACATATCTGTGCTGCTGGTCATTTATCAGCACCTGGAATATCCAAGGAGGAATTTTTTTCCACAGATTATTGAGTTTGAAAGTTCCCTGTGTTTCACTGATCTCACTCTGGCGGATCTGCAGAAATGCAGTTTATCAATCCCTTCTTTTACAAACCGTGTGGAAGATTTACAAACCTCCAATCCTTTGGCAAGACTCTAATATCCAAAGATGTTTGAAAGATTATGGTTTAATACCCTATATTTCCACCACTCATTTCCTGAGTTATCATCATTCATCCCAACCAGATGGGGAAAATGTTCTACTTTATTCTGAAGTAAACGGGCGTTTGAATGAAAGGGGTTAACTGAACCTATTTGTTCAGTGACTGTAATTAATGTCAGACTCCACAGATCCGTATTGCGTCACAGGAAATTTTCCATCTTCTATTTATAATGGTCGACATTGAAAGTATTATGCCATAGTGTCAGCGGGACCATCACCTCCGACACTAAAACGGATCAGCGGTTTCAGAGAGAGGGAGAGGAAAGATCAGAATCGGAAAGAAACAGATTGGAATGATCAGAAAAAATGGATCAGAATCTGAAAACAATAGAATGGAACGTTGCAGGAATGGATCCGTATCTGAAAAGAACACATTCAAATGTCCCAACAATGAACGAGAATCTGAGAGCAACATGTTGGAATGTTGCAACAATAGACAGAAGTTTATCATCTTGGATTGACTGGCTTTCACGGGAAAGGATACCTTTAGCATGGCGGATTGAATACGCATTTAAGGTTTTTCAAGCATTTTACTATCCTATTCTGGCAATTGTTGGTGTCCCTGGTAAGTCTCTCTATCCAGTTAATTAATCTATAAAATATGTTTAACTATATTACTTTTCCTGTCATTTAAATATAATAAGGATTGAAACCATTTTCTTCAGTTCCAATCACTAACTTAATTTCCTTTCAACCGTCTCAACAACAAAATCTCACTCTTGTGTAATGCTATTCACAACCTGTACGCTCATAATGACGCTGAGCTGACTTCTGACACCATATTCTCTGAGTCCCCAATCTGCCTATTGCTTTGGTGGAGGGAGTGAATGTTGGAGGATATGGTGCCAATCAAGCTGGATGCTTTGTCCTGGACGGTGTCCAGCTTCTTCAATGTTTTGGGAGCTGCTCTCACCCAGGCAAGTGGAGAATATTTAATCACATTCTTGATTTTCTTCTTGTAGATGGTGGGCAAGCTTCGGGGAGTGACGAGTTGAATTAATCGTCGCACAATTCATAGGCTCTGACCTGTGTTGCAGCCACAGTATTTATATGGCTTGACAATTTCAGTTTCTGTTTAATGATAACCCCCAGGATGTTGGTTGTAGGGTTGTTCAGCGATGTGAATGCCATTAAACGTCAAGGGACAATGGTTGCATTCACTCTAATTGGAGAACGTTTCTGCCTGACAGTCGTGTGGCGTGATTGTTACTTGCCAATTGTCAGTCCAAGCATGGATGTTTTCGAGGTTTCATTGCATTTGGACAGGGACTGCTTCACTACCTGTGGATTCGCAAATGATGCTGAACATTGTGGAATCATCAGTGAACATCCCCAATTCTGACCTTATTTTGAAAAGAAGTTCATTGATGAAGCGGCTGAAGAAGCTTGGTCCAGGACACTACCCTGAGGAACTCCTGCAGTTGTGTCCTGGTGCTGAGATGAATCACCTCCAACAACCACATTAATTTTCCATTTTGTTAGACATGACTCCAACCAGCGGAGAGCTTTCCCCCTGATCCTAATTGACCAGAGTTCTGCCAGGACTCATCACTTGCACACACGTTGAAATACTTGATGGCAAATACAGTCACTCCCAATTCATCTCTGGGGTTCAGCTCTTTTGTCCATGTTTTAACCAAGATTGCGAGGAGCTCAGGAGGAGAATGGTCTTTGCGTATAGCAAACTGGGCATCAGTGAGTAGGTTACTGCTAAGCAAGTGCTGCTTGATAGACCTGTTGATTACTCCATCCAAACTTTAATGATGATTGAAAGTAAGCTGATGGGGCTGTAAATGGCTGGGTTGGATTTGTCCTATTTTTGTGTCGAAGATACAATGGAAAGTTCTCCAATAGGTTGCTAGATGCCAGTGTTATAATTGTACTGGAGCAGATTGCCTAGGGCTGCAGAATGTTCCAAAGCACAGTACTGTTGCCGATATTTTGTCAGGGCCCATAGACGTTTCAATACCCACTGCTTTCCACCGTTTCTTGATATCACATGGAGTGAATCAAATTGGCTGAATTCTAGCATCTGTGATGCTGGGGACATCCGGAGGAGGCTGAGTTGGATCTTCAAGTATACAATTCTGCTGGTATATTCTCACGAATGCTACAGCCTTATCTTTTGCATTGTTGTGCTGAGCTTATCCATGCTTGACGATGCTGATATTTGTGGGGGCTCTTCCTTCAACATTTTTTTTAATTGTCCACCATCATTCACCACTGCATGTGGCTGGACTTCAGATGTTAGACCTGACCAGTTGGTTCTGGGAGCACTTGGCTCTGGTGAGCAGTGCTTGCTCATGCTTTTGTGCATGGAGGTAGCCCTGTGTTTTTGATACCGAAGGTTGACACTTCATGTTTAGGTATGCCTGGTGCTGCTCTTGGTATTGCCTACTGAACTCTTCATTGGTCCAGTTTTGATCCCCTGGCATGAAGGTAAGGGTAGATTGAGGGATATGACAGGCCATGTGGCTACAGATTGCATTATAATAAATTTCTCCTTCTGCCGGTGGCACGCATTGCTTCATGGATGCCCAGTCTTGAGTTGCCCGGTCTGTTCAAAATTAATCCCATTCAGCACAGTGGTAGTGCCACACAGCATGAGGCAGTCTATCCTCTATGTGAAGGCAAGGCTTTGTCTTATCCAAAACGTGTGTGGCAATCATTCTTACCAAAACAGTCCCGGACAGATCCATTTGTGGAATTCCGGTTGGTGAGGATTCAGTCAAGTATTTTTTTCCACATTGAATGGTCCAGTAACCAGCTAGCACAGACCCATTCTAGCAACTTTGTCATTTGGCACTCTGCCAGCTCGGCCAGTAGTGATGCCTACGAGACACACGATGATGGACATGGAAGTACCTGATCCAGAGTAAATCCGACTCCCCAGCCACCCTCAGTGCTTCCTCCAAGTGATGGTGAAAATGAAGGAATCCTGATTCATCAGCTAAGGGAAGGCCGTATTTGATAATCAGCAGGATGTTTCCTTGCCTATATTTGCCCTGATTCCTTGATAGTTCAATGAGCTGGGAGTCCATGATGAGGACTCCC